>NC_084625.1:27347480-27449980 GCF_033978795.1 Nerophis ophidion | reverse complement strand
CCACTCTGTATTTGAGTTTGACACCCCAGCAGTAATGCGTTCGCTGCACCAGATTACCGTCATGGTGACTAGAGAACTGAGCCGGTCGATCAAGAATCCTACCCTCAATTATGGTCATGAGCTCGGCGTGGTGACTGAAAGACTAATATTGCAAATACAGCCTGTTGATATAAGTTTCACTCATGGTTTGGCTGAACTCACCCTAATAGACGCACTTAAGAGTCCAGATGCCTCCTGGATGTCTTCGCGGTGTGGTGTTCCTGGCATGCCTTGCCGGAAGGAGGCCCTGGGATAGAACTAAGCTGAAAGGAAGTAGCTGGCCTGGGAACACCTTGTTGCCATCCCAGTAGAACTGGAAGAGGTGCCAAAGATCGGGAAGTCTCGGTTCCCCTGCTCATATTGCCGCCCCTGGGACCAGAATGAGCAGAAAAAAATGTTTTTAACGATCTTTAATGTTTTGGCTTAAAGTTTCACAAACCCATACGATTCTGGTGATGGATGGAGAAAATGAACTTGAGGAAACACTCTTATGGTTGACTCGTACACGGACCAATTCCTTATTACTTCTTAGGTATCGGTAAATGATTTGACTTTGGAGCAAAAGGGAATCAAATGGTCCACTAAGCAGACTTTTCCAAGGTGTTTGGCTTCAGTGACTTCTTTTTTGTTCTTGTTTTGCCCCTTTTTTAGCTTTATCATCCCATCCCTCCCCCTTTCCCTATTTCTCCGTTTCTGCCCTCTACAGAGCAAGGCTTCTGAATTGAGCTGTTCATTCAGGCAAGTCAAGATAAGTGGTGAATAGCAGGATGAACACAACAGACAAATAAAGGTTGAAGCTACCAGATAGAGCTTTTTGACTTAAGATGAAAATTGTTATTTTTGGGTCGGCGGAACAAAAGACGCCCCCCCCCCCCCCCCCACACACACACACACACACCCTCCGCCCCCCCACTCAGATGATCAAATTGCTAAAAAATAGAAAAAAATCAGCCTTGGAAAAAATAAGGCTTTAAGGCGAGGTGGGGTTGTGTGTTATTGGCATGTGTGTACAAAGAGAAATGTTTCAATGTTGTGTATGTTTTGAAGAGCCATATCCTGAGGCATTTTGGAGGATAAACAGTGGTTTGGTAAAGACTGGATTTGAGCCTCCGGCAAACAAAATCCTTGTATAGGGCACAATAGAAAACTTCATGGCAAACTTTTTAAAACATCTTTTATGTGCGCCTCTGGAGTTGTGTGAAATTACACAATTACGTTCGATAAGTCTGCTGTAACGGTCGAACAATTTACATAAGACTCAAGTTTTCCCACCTATCACTTGTACTATGTTCACACTCCAGGTAAAGTGACACGAATTGAAGATTTATCATCTTAGTGTGAACAGTAATATTTGAATTGTTTTAGTCCGACCCAGGAATCTGTCGTACAGCAGAAAGGGTGTTCATATGGCCCAGGTCGACGTCGTTTACCTGACACATGAAACGTGACCAATTGGGGGTTGCACGATCCACTATAGCCAACTAGGTGTTGGTGAATATCTTAAAATGTGTTTTGTGGCAATTCCAGCTTTGACCACAACATCAGTTTCTATTTTTAGTTGAGCTTTCCACCATTTCCAGCGGACTGCATCGGAAAATTAATAAACCCACTTTTCCTTTCATGGGAGATCCCCCCAGGAATAGGGCTATGTGATTCCTTCCCTACTCTATGAGTTCATAAATCTTATTGTATCTGATGTGACCGGAGTCTAAATGCTAAGGTTCATCTGATCTACATGACATTGAAAGGGGTAGGGTTGGTGTTATCAGTTAAAGGCCTACTGAAACCCACTACTACTGACCACGCAGTCTGATAGGTTATATATCAATTATGAAATATTAACATTGCAACATGTGTCAATACGGCCTTTTTAGTTTACTAAATTGCAATTTTAAATTTCCTGCAAGTTTCTTGTTGAAAATGTTGCGGAATGATGACGCGTACGCGTGACTTCACGGACTGTAAGGAAATATTAGCGCTGCACCAAACACGGCAAAAAGTCGTCTCTCTTCATGGTGTAACTAAACAGTATTTTGGACATCTGTGTTGCTGAATCTTTTGCAATTTGTTAATTTAATAATGGAGACTATAAAGAACTATGCTGTTGGTGGAAAGCGGTGGATTGCAGCTGTCTTTAGCTCCGAGACACAGCCGGTGTTTCTTTGTTTGTTGTGAAGCGCAGCGGTCAAGCGAACATGTTTTCTCTGCGTCAACCAGCATGTTTTTGGATGGGGAAATTGTGATACATATCTTACCGGAGACATCAATGGATTATTCGTCGTCCTGAAGCAGCTGTCATGTCAAAAAGGGCAGCTGTGAGCTTGGCTCCTCGGCTTCTCTCTGAGACTGCGTGTTCTCCGCAGCCATCCGACCTCGAGGTATGCCTTTACAATCTTTAAAATCTCGCTAAAACACTATTAAAACAATAAGCACATAAGGGATCTTCCAGAATGATCCTAGTAAATGTGTCTAAAAACATCTGAATCGCTCACAATGCAATTGCCACTTTTTTTTTAATTTTATTTTATTTTTATTTTTTCTCTAGTCCTTCGCTTTCAATATCCTCAAACACAAATCTTTCATCCTCGCTCAAATTAATGGGGAAAGTGTCGTTTTCTCGGTCCGAATAGCTGTTTTTGTTGGAGGCTCTCATTATAAACAATGTGAGGAGCCCTCACACGGGTGACGTCATCGTCTGCTACTTCTGGTACAGGCAAGGCTTTTTTATTAACGACCAAAAGTTGCAAATTTTATTGTCGATATTCTCTACTAAATCCTTTCAGCAAAAATCTGGCAATATCGCAAAATGATCAAGTATGACACATAGAATGGACCTGCTATCCCCGTTTAAATAAATAAGAAAATTTCATTTCAGTAGGCCTTTAAGCAGCCAGCGTCAATGTCCCACCACTCGGACTCTTTACCTAAACGTTCCTCGGAACAGATGTCTGCCTTTGCACAACATCCTGGAAATTGCTACAAATGTGCAAGGATTGAGAACTACACAAACTGGGGCCATGTTTTCCTGCGCAAATGCATGGACACATAGGACGACAATATTTTTTGTGTAATTGTAAAGCCTTTGCCAAAAGATAAGCAGATCGGCACTATTATTGAAGGCAGATTGGCACACACTGCCAATGCAAATGTACGGAACTGTTGTCCTCGCAGGTTGCTGCAGCTCAAGTATGAATACTAGGGTTGTACAGTATACCTGTGTGGAGGTCGTTTGAATTGAATTATATTATATAGCGCTTTTCTCTAGTGACTCAAAGCGCTTTACATAGTGAAACCCATTATCTAAGTTACATTAAACCAGTGTGGGTGGCACTGGGAGCAGGTAGGTAAAGTGTCTTGCCCAAGGACACAACGCAGTGACTAGGATGGCTGAAGCGGGAATCGAACCTGCAACCCTCAAGTTGCTGGCACGGCCACTCTACCAACCGAGCTATGCCGCCCCTAGGTCTTGCTTCTCCGGGTTCTCTGGACCACCAATGACGGACATGACAGCCGTTTTTATCTTTGTGAATGATTTATTTTGCAATAAGTTGTCCTTCTTGTGCTTTTCAGCCATGTTAAAGTTTCTCTCGCTCATGATCCACCATCAACCACGTCCTCTCCTTCCCGACTGCTGCCTTTAACAGACTAACAGGTGATCAGAAAAACACTCACAGCTGTGCAATCTACGCACCTGTCACTAATCTCGAAGCCGGTCCTGACACACCCCGCTTCGCTGCAGGTCTGCAGGCCACGCCCCCCACAACCGGTATTAGTATAGTACCGCAATATTGATGAATAATTTTCAGTAATATACCGCCTCAAAAAAGTACCAGCCCCCCAACCGTTGTGTCATGCAGACAAGCATGTTCGAATAACCAAAGATAAAGGTGAAGCTATAACACTGAAACACCCTTCGGAAGAAATGCTTCAAGACTTGGCTAGCTAGTTAGCGGCTATTATGTATCCGCAGTCAGCAGTGATATAACTACTTCCAGGTCACTTATTCATATCTCCACGGCGACTATAAAATTACATTTATTTCAAATATCATCCCTGGAGGACGTGTGATTACTCTTCATGCATCACTAAAAACCGCAGCACCCCGGGTCATAACATTGGATGTGCAATAAGTGATATATAGTTTCCGATTTCAAGCTAATATTACACTACGTACGATCATTAATTATTAAAACAATCATTTTAACTTTGAACACACTGCGCACATGTGAATGACGCGCATACTTAGTCAACAGCCATACATGTCATGCTAAGGGTGGCCGTATGAACAACGCCAACACTGTCATAAATATGTGCCATATAGTGAAACCATACTAAACAACAATGACAAACACATTTTGGGACAATATTTCCACCGCAACACAACATAAACACTACAGAACAAATTCCCAGAATTCCCTGCAGCACCAACTCTTCCGGGACGCTACAACATAAACAAACGCCATTGGTGGATCCACACCTAATATCCACGTACAATAGCGTATCTAGTCGATACTACTATGATTACATCGATATTTTTTTAACGTCACAAAATCTTCTTTCGTTTTTTTAAAAGTATATAATGTTTATAAACTCAGGAAGTATGTTGCTGGACAAATGAGGACTTTGAATATGACCAGTGTATGATCCTGTAACAACTTGGTATCAGATTGATACCCAAATTTGTGGTATCATCCAAAACTAATGTACAGTATCAGACAACAAAAGAATGAGTGATTATTACATTTTAACAGAAGTGTAGATAGAACATATTGAAACACAAAATAACCAGATATTAACAGATAATGAACATTGTTAATAATTCACGTTGTAGCACTTGTCTTTAATCATTTTGACCAAATAATAGAATAAAAAATGATACAATATGTTACTGCATATGTCAGCAAACTAAATTATGAGTCTTTGTCTGCTTACTTACTAATAAACGACAAGTTGTCTTGTATGTTCACTATTTTATTTAAGGACAACATTGCAATAAGAAACATATGTTTAATGTACCGTAAGTTATTTTTTGTTAAAAATATAGCCAAAAAGGATTTTTTTTTGTGATCCCTTTTATTTACAAATGTAACAAAAAGTACCAAAAAGTACGAGAACATATTTTGGTACCAACATATTGGTGTCGGGACAATACTATTTGATATCGTTACCATTGTCACCTGCAGAACCAAGGATATTCTATTTTTTAAATGAAAGTTAAATATGGGAATTTGAATGAGTAGAAGACAGAAATGCAAAGTAACAAATGGAGTATGTGTGTTTCAATCAGGGGGTTGACAGTCATGTGTTTAGGTGTTACTAGTTCAGACTGTGTTTTGGATAATTGGTACCAAACATGACCACGATAAATAAATTTCTGCAAAGTAGTTTAAAAATAAAGCAAATATTTTCATAGAGCATAACAAAAGTTTGACCTTCTGTGTTATTTTCAACATAATTAGTCCTCTAGACATGAAAAAAACAAACATATAGTCACCTTTACACGTGTTTCACCTAATATAAATACAGTTGGTATGGTATGGTATGGTAATATAGTAGCCTTGAGCGTGTTGTATTCAAGATTACAGTTTTTCAGAGCCAGCAACATCCTCCCAGTGTCATCGCTGTGACCGTCTCCCACCCACTACGTAGAACTACTTTGTCACATCCTGTGTCATTCCTCTAAGTCAGGAGTCGGCAACCTTTACCACTCAAAGAGCCAATTTGACCCGTTTCACGAAATAAAGAAGATAATGGGAGCCGCAACCATTCTCACTGATATCTGCTGATGGTCACTCAGATAACAATAATAAGTCGTACTGTGAAGCCATTGCCTCTGACGCCTTCTAAAACATGTACAAACAGCTTGCCGGCTCAGCAACATGTTGTACGTGGTTTCCGCTGTTAAACGTACACGATTGCAGGGCATATAGTCAGCAGCCATACAGGTTACATTGACGGTTGTGATATAAACAACTTTAACAGTCTTACTAATATGTGCCACACTGTGAACCCACACCAAACAAGAATGAAAAACACATTTCGGGAGAACATCCTCACCAAACCCCTCCCCCCATGTGCAGCTGAGCCGCATCAGTGTGGCTCCGGAGCCGCGGGTTGCCGACCCCTGCTCTAAGTTAACACTGGGCCTCCATGTACTGAAACCACGGACGTGTGTTGTTCTGAAAAAAAATTGGTCAACAGTCACAGCTACGATCTATAGCTCTGTTGTTACATGTCGGCATTCCGTCTTGGGGCTGTATACCTTGGTTGGTAGAGCGGCCTTGCCAGCAACTTGAGGGTTCCAGGTTCGATCCCCGCTCCCACCATCCTAGTCACTGCCGTTGTGTCCTTGGACAAGAGACTTTACCCACCTGCACCCAGTGCCACCCACACTGGTTTAAATGCAACTTAGATATTGGGTTTCGATATGTAAAGCGCCTTGAGACACTAGAGAAAAGAGCTATATAAATATAATTCACTTCACTTCACTTGTTAGCAATACATGTCCTGCATTGTCATTCCACACCGCTCATGCCAAAGCTGTACGTTTTATTGATGAAGAAGATGAAGTGTGTCGAGGGATTTCATCTCCACTTTGCTCAGACAGCTGTTTTTAGCTGATAGTGGTCTCAGTTAACCTGAAGTACCGCGCCAAAAGGTCCGATGCTACATCCTGCTGTTGTCTTTTGATATCACTTGCCTCAAAGGCTCACCCATATGGAGATGTGTTCTACTCAGTGGCCTAGTGGTTAGAGTTTCCGCCCTGAGATCGGTAGGTTGTGAGTTCGAACCCCAGCAGAGTCATACCAAAGACTATAAAAATGGGACCCCTTACCTCCCTGCTTCGTACTCAGCATCGAGGGTTGGAATTGGGGGTTAAATTACCAAAAATTATCCCCGGGCGCGCCTCGCTGCTGCCCACTGCTCCCCTCACCTCCCGGTGGGTGAACAAGGGGATGGGTCAAATGCAGAGGACAAATTTCACCACACCTAGTGTGTGTGTGACTATCATTGGTACTTTAATTTAACTCGATGGGGCAGGAGTTGAAGATGAAGTCCATTAAAAATTTGGTCAATTTCATATTATTGCGGTGAAGATAGCGCCAGAGTTCCCTTTTAACCCGGAAACACTTGGTGACTATATTTACCAATAATATAAAACATGACAAATCAAATTTAACACTTCGTTCATGCCAACAATATGTAGAATATAACTAAAACAAACTTAAAAAAAAAAAATAATGCACATTCTTAATATTTTTGGCCTAAATTAAGTGTTGAATTAGGTATAACAAAATGTTTTTTGTTAATTAAAAAAAAAATCTGCGATGTAGTGAAGCTGTAATATTTGAAGCAAAATATACTGTAGCGAGAGGCTACTGTATTTTAACATACTTTTAATATTAATGATAAAATGCATTTAGTACGTGTTTATGTACAGTACAGGCCAAAAGTTTGGACACACCTTCTCCTCATTCAATGTGTTTTCTTTATTTTCATGACTATTTACAGCCTATGTTGTCACTGAAAACATCAAAACTATGAGTGAAGACATGTACTTAACAAAGAAAGTTGAAACACCTAAAAACATGTTTTATATTCTAGTTTATTCAAAATAGCCACCCTTTGCTCTGATTACTGCTTTGCACACTCTTGGCATTCTCTCAATGAGCTTCTAGCACACTTGTGAAGTGAAAACCATTTCAGGTGACTACTTCTTGAAGCTCATCGAGAGAATGCCAAGAGCGTGCAAAAAAATAATCAGAGCAAAGGGTGGCTGTTTTGAAGGAACCAGGACATAAAAACATGTTAGGTTATTTCACTTTTTTTGTTAAGTACATAACTCCACATGTATTCATTCATAGTTTTGATGCCTTCAGTGACAATCTATAATAGTCATGAACATAAAGAAAACACATTGAATGAGAAGGTGTTTCCAAACTTTTGGCCTGTACTGTATATATATATATATATATATATATATATATATATATATATATATATATATGTATATATATATATATATATATATATATATATATATATATATATATATGTATATATATATATATATATATATATATATATATATATATATATATATATATATATATATATATATATATATATTTATATAAATATATATATACCGTATTTTTCGGACTATAAGTCACAGTTTTTTTTCATAGTTTGGCCAGGGGTGCGACTTATACTCGGGAGCGACTTATGTGTGAAATTATTAACACATTACCGTAAAATATCAAATAATATTATTTAGCTCATTCACGTAAGAGACTAGACGTATAAGAATTCATCGGATTTAACAATTAGGAGTGACAGATTGTTTGGTAAACGTATAGCATGTTCTATATATTATAGTTATTTGAATGACTCTTACCATAATATGTTACGTTAACATACCAGGCATCTTCTCAGTTGGTTATTTATGCGTCATATAACGTACACTTATTCAGCCTGTTGTTCACTAATCTTTATTTATTTTAAATTACCTTTCAAATGTCTATTCTTGATGTTGGGTTTTATCAAATAAATTTCCTCTAAAAATGCGACTTATACTCCAGTGCGACTTATATATGTCTTTTTCCTACTTTATTATGCATTTTAGGCAGCTGTGACCTATACTCCGGAGCGACTTGTACTCCAAAAAATACGGTATATATATATATATATAGATATATAAAGTTTACATACACTTGTGAAGAACATAATATCATGGCTTTCTTGAGTTACCAATAATTTCTACAACTGAAAATGAGACCAAATCTGCTGTGTTAAAAGTATAGAATAGTATAGTATAAAAGTATAGTATTTTTGTAATTTTCCTTAAGGAACTCTCCTGAAGGAATCAATAAAGTACTATCTATCTATCCATCTAGATACAGTATAAACACAATATCTTTGTCCATGTGGGGGTCACATTTTCAGTAGACCCATAATAAATTCATAAAAGAACCAAACTTCATGAATGTTTTTGTGACCAACAAGTATGTGCTCCAATCACTCTATCACAAAATTATAAGAGTTGTAGAAATTATTGGAAAGTCAAGACAGCCATGACATTATGTTCTTTAAAAGTGTATGTAAACTTTTGATCCGGACTATATATATACATATATATATATATATATATATATATATATATATATATATATATATATATATATATATATATATATATATATATATATATATATATATATATTCAAAAAAATGTGTGAGTAATTCCACCTCTGTTTTATCAATAAATTGTTGGACCAACCACTCTCCACAGGACTGGCTTGTGTATACCTCTCTACCGTGCTTTATATTGTACAATAGCAATGCTTTTAAGCTCATGAAAAAGACTCACCATCTGTATAATAAATGACAGAAGAGTGTATTTATGTCACCCGGGCTTTAGGCCACTTGCACGCTAACAGGAGATGTTAGTGAGTCCATTTCCACATGTCAGAGTGCCTCTAAGGGATATTTTAAACCATTTATACAGCATCAAACATCACAAGTGCCTCCCTAAAGAGCCTTGTGCAGTTGTGTGAATGTGAACCAGGGCACGAATATACAATTTGCATGTGTTTGCTCAGTTAAACTTTTCTGGGTAAATAGACAGATTTAAAAATAAAATTGAAAGAAGGTCACAGGTGGAAACAGAGCATCTCTGCTCCGGTGTACTGGAGATGAGTTGACCATCTTCCCCCTGTGCAGATATAAGTTATCTATTGAGGAACATGCATGGAACAGTGTGGAGTCATCTAGAAGTAGAGTCGAGTCCACCGTGTGTCTTATCGGGACTGCCACATGGCTTGTCCATTCCAATCCACTTTATTTATACAGCACAATTTAAAAACAGTAAAAGTTTCACAACGCACCAAATAGTAGTTAAAATACACATGTAAAACCAAGATAAAAGTAGAGAAAATTTAGTGCAACAAAACCCCCGTTGTACTCAAAAGAATAAACACATCTAAGAAAAAAAAATAGTCTGACATCACAAAACTCTCATGCTGGTTTAAAAAAAGCCAAAGAGAAAGAATAAGACATGATTTACAAGTCGTTAAGGGAGACTTCAGAATCACCAGAGGGATATTGTTCCAAAGCCTTGGAGAGACAGCATTTTATGAGGTTAGAAATACATAAAGATGCTGATTCGTTAAGAGATTAAAAAACACACATTACCAAATTTTAAATTAATTTTAAAATGAACTGGAAGCCAGTGAAGTTAAAGTAAGTTAAAGTATCACTTATAGTCACACACACACTAAGTGTGGTAAAATTTGTCCTCTAAATTTGTTCACCCCCTGGGAGGTGAGGGGAGCAGTGAGCAGCAGAGGTGGCTGCGCCCGGGGATCTTTTTTGGTGACTTAACCCCCAATTCCAACACTTGATGCTGAGTGCCAAGCAGGGAGGTAATGGGTCCCATTTTTATAGTCTTTGGTATGACTCGGCCGGGGTTTGAACTCAACCTACCAATCCCAGGGCGGACACTCTAACCACTAAGCCACTGAGCAGGTTACTAAGAGACACTAGAATGGCAGTAATGTGGTCATATTTTTTTCTTTGGCGTTTTGGAATAACTGGCATGGTTTACTCAAACATTAAGTGAATTGCAGTAGTCTAAACTTGATGAAAAAATAGCATGTAGTACTGTCACAGACCGTGCCTTTAGGTTGGGTTTTGTTAGTGTTCTCTGGGGTTTGTGTTAATTCCTGTCCTGTGCTTTTATTTTGGCGGCTCTTCCAGTTTTGTTGGTGTTTTCCCGGGGATTCTTCACTTCTGTCCCTAAGCATTTCACCTCATCGGTTTTCTGTTTGCAATTATGACTGTTTAAGTTGATCCTTTCTCTACTTTCATTGACGGGACATTGTTGATGATTTTTTTATCGTTTCATTGGACGACAGAGGAGCTTTTTAATGCTAAACCTAATACGCACTACTTTGTGGACGCCGTCGGCTCCACATTTCCCGTGAGTGCTTTGCTGGGTTTCAGCAGTTTTCTTTTCTTTTCTTCAAAGTCTGTCCGGGCAGAGCATTTCTTGTTGCTCTCGCGTTTTAGTACGTTTATCAATAAATATCCCTTTTTACCTCGCGCTCCTACCTCGTTCATCTGCATACTAAAAATCACAACAACCTTGTGTGTCTTCCACAACGTACCATTTACGAACGCCGGATCAGGCCCGCCAACAGGTTTTATCCGGCCCGCCTGATGAGTTTGCCAAGTATTAAAATGAGTTGCATTTTTTTTTTTTCTAATGAAAGAAAGAAACTGCTGTTCTGAATGTGTTCACTGAATGTCACAATAGCAATTCTGTTAGGACCAGCAAGAGGTACAAAGTAAAGCATGGAAACTTAAGACCTGCCGTTTTGTGTCTTCCGCTTCAAAAACATCGTTATCTGGCACCATTACTCCCCAATAATGTCTTTGCGTGGGTTTTAAGAATAGACGGTAATATCTTGTGTACTCGGATAATCAACTTTTGCCTTGAAAATATTTTTTTATCTTGAAAATCAACTTTTACCTTGAAAATAATGTTTTGTCTTGAAGATGCCTTGATGTCGTCCTTTTTCCATAATAATAACATTAATAATAATAATAGATAGATAAAACTCATGAGTTCAAACCCTGGCCGAATCATACCAAAGACTATAAAAGTGGTACCCATTACCTCCCTGCTTGGCACTCAGCATCAAGGGTTGGAATTGGGGGTTAAATCACCAAATGATTCTTGAGCGCGGCAACCGCTGCCGCTCACTTCTCCCCTCACCTCCCAGGAGGTGAACATGGAGATGGGTTAAATGCAGAGGATAATTTCACCACACCTTAGTGTGTGTGTGACTATCGTTGGACTTTAACTTTAACCCTCAGGTTGCTGGCACGGCCGTTTTACCAACTGAGGCTCTTTACCAGCAAAAGTTTTGGAATTTTAACTTCCTGGGACCTCTAGATCCTGGAACAAAATGCTCCTGTAGAAGTGTGTGTTTTGTGTTTTCACCGCAATTCACAGTTCAGAGTAGCCCAAAAGGGACAAGCGGTAGAAAATGGATGGATGGATGGTAGTTAACGAAATTTCGACTGGTGACATATGGAAGAGTGGTTTAGTATATTTCTACACTAATACCCATTCTTTCCAACCCTCCCGAATTTTCCGGGAGACTCCCAAATTTCAGTGCCTCTCCTGAAAATCTCCCGGGACAACCATTCTCCCGAATTTCTCCCGATTTCCAGCCGGACCTGAATGAGGACAGCCTGTCGTCACGTCCGCTTTCCCTCCATATAAACAGCGTGCCGACCCAGTCAAGTTATAAAATCTACGGCTTTTGGAGCTCAGTGCACAACTGCACACACAACAAGAAGGGGACTATTATATGTGTCTCCGTTATCCATAGATTTATCTATCAGCCATAAAGTAGGCAGACACGGAGCTTTTTCTCAGTGTGTGTTTATTCCAGCCGGCATGTTAATACACTGACTCACAACATCCGGATTCCCATCATGCATTGCTTCAAAACTACGGCAAGAAGTAATGTCCAAAAAAGATAGTGACAGAGAATAGAACGAGGATGGACAATTCAACCCTAAACTCACTCCATTCCTGCAAATTAAATGTCACAGATGCTGCCCATACCTATGCTTCTTCAAAGGCTGTGCTACTGGCTGCATTGTACTTAAAATACAACAATGAGTAGAGAGGAGTGTTATGTAAGTGTATATGTGGAAATAAATGAACACTGAAGTTCAAGTATATATATATATATATATATATATATATATATATATATATATATAAGAGAAATTTTAATTTCAGGGAATTCGTAGGGCTCAAGACTGGCAGGTATGCTAATACCATGTCGAGAAGCATAACATATTAGGTCATATTTTTTGACCTAAGTGTATATAAATTAAATACAAACCAATAATATACAAAACAATATGATTTATTAAATAAAGTGGTCAAAATTGTTCATAAAAGTGCAACAATCAGAATGTCAGACAGTCCTCCTCTCGGTAAATGATGAATTCATGAAGGACCATTTCAGCGGTAAACAAAAATATGTACATAATAAATGTCAGTGTCTGCGATGAGGTGGCGACTTGTCCAGGGTGTACTCCGCCTTCCTCCCGATTGTAGTTGAGATAGACTCCAGCACCCCCCGCAACCACGAAGGGAATCAGCGGTAGAAAAATGGATGGATGGATGGAAATGCCAGGGTTTATCTCACAGCCACAACATAGTAAACACATCAGATTTAGCGTCAACATTTGTCAACATTTGATGTGCTTTAGCTTTATTCCTTTATTTCACATACATCCAACAAAGTCTCAGAGTAGTACACAATGGAATTTTGGCGCTTTGTGTAAAAGAGTCCATCCCCTTCTCGTACTTTTGCGTACCAAAATGAAATTTTTATGTAAAAAAAAAAGTTATAATAAACTGCATATAGCTTAAAAAATACATCAATCAATCAATGTCAATCAATGTTTATTTATATAGCCCTAAATCACAAGTGTCTCAAAGGGCTGCAAAAACTACAACTACATATTCGGTACAGAGCCCACATAAGGGCAAGGAAAAACTCACACCCAGTGGGACGTTGGTGACAGTGACAATGAGAAACCTTGGAGAGTACCGCATATGTGGCCAACCCCCCTGGGGGACGAAAGCAATGGATCTCGAGTGGGTGTAACATGATATAGTGAAAGTTCTATCCGTAGTGAATCCAACATAACGGTGAGAGTCCAGTCCAAAGTGGTTTCAATATAGTAGCCAGAGTCCCGTCCATAGTGGAGCCGGCAGGAAACCATCCCAAGCGGAGGCGGAACAGCAACGCAGAGATATCCCCAACCGATTATAGTTAAGGGGTCCTTCCTGGGTCCCGACTCTGGACAGCCATTACTTCATCCATGGCTACCGGACCTGTGTCCACCCCCCCCCCCCCCCCTCCACAAAGAGGGGGGGCGGGGGTACATCAGGGGGTACATCAGAGTAATAATACTGCAAGATAGTTTCACTAGTAAGTGTTCTTCAGCACACAGATGTCACACAAAATTTCCTGCAAGTAACAGTTTTCTTTCGGGTTTTTTTCTCTCCGCTGTCCAGTTTCTTGTAATATAAATAAGCAAGTCATCCTCTGTAATGGCTGTCGTGTGTTCGGAAAAAAGGTTTTAGGAATGGCCACAACTGTGTTCAACCAATGAGCGGCTTTGTCTCTGTGCGATATAGAAAATGACTGTATTGTGAGTATTCGACTATACGTTCTCACGCAGTTGCTTTTAGCTGCGGGCATTAAAGTACAGGCTCTTCCCACTCTTTCTTGTCTCTCCTTCTCACAGAGACATACAACAAATGCACCTTCTTACATACGTCACATAATGTCACGTGTGCATATACGCCCTTGCTGAGCAAAGAGGTAGCGTCATGTTAACGTTAGCTGTGGCAGGTGTTGCAAGCGGAGCGGTGCGAGTGGTAATACAAGAGAGAGAAAGTGTGAATCTGGTATCAAATTGAGGAGGAATAATTTTTTCCCAAGAAAAACAGCACTGGGTCCATCGTCTGGTGGTGATTTGGCTTCAAGCGGGGAGATGCTGAATGGACAACCGTAATATGTCAAGTATGCGGCAAAAGCGTTGCTACAAAAAAGAGGAACACTGCTAATTTGTAGCATCATTTGAAAAGTCACCCGCTAGAGAGTGAAGAGTGCTTAAAACTCCCCATGTCAACATCTTGGCCGGTGCCACACCCCAAAAAATGCCAAAACAACCAGCAATTGAACCTGGCGTCTTTCGTTGCCAGATCAACACCGTATGAAAAAAATAGTCAAGAAAGAGATAACGTCCGCAGGACCTTCCACATAGCAAAGGACATACCCTGTTTGATTTTCTATTATGCGGCTCATTTTTATTTGTGTCAAACTTGGGCTTGGATTAAGGTTGTTTCTTTGACGCAGAGGGAATTTAGCACGACCGAGGTGTGAATGCGAGTACATCTTTAAATGTATTTATACACTATAATACAAAATCCGCGACCCCAAAAGGGAATAAGCGGTAGAAAATGGATGGATGGAAATACAAAACAGGGAAAACAAGGACACGCTCAATGGCAGATAATAATCTAGGCTATGAAACACAAACAGGAAACAAAAACACTTGCTCGATGGCATGAATAATGGACATAAACAAAAAGACTTAGCACAAAGCAATTGACTATGAACTATAAACAAAACTTACATGACAAGGAACTGTGAACGATGGCATGATGGTAGGAACAGCATGGCTAGGGTGTGTGAAGAACTGAACACTCAGCAACTACCGGTTTAAATAATAACAATGATAATTACAAGCAGGTGTCAAAACTGAGGAGAGGGGTGTGACATGACAGGTGAAAAACTAATGAGTTGTCATGGAGACGAAAACAAACCAGGAAGTGCCAAGACAGAACTAAATGTCCCAAAAACTAAACATAACCTGACCAAACATGGCAAAAACCAAAACATAATCTTACAGGCGTGACAATTTGACAGTTATTGAAATATCTTGTGTGACATCATGCACAAAAGTGCACTTTATTTGTTTCAAATTATTGTTGTGGCGTTCTGTACAAAAAGTGCACTTTATTTTAGTGTTGTTTTGATGTCATCTTGGTGACATCATGCACATAAGTGCACTAATAGCTTGTTTTAAAATGTCTCTGACAATCTTGCACTTTCTGTTTTGAAATGACATGAATGTTTGTGCCACTGCTTAATAACTGTTTGATAAATACAGTTTTGGTCAATTGACTTAGTTGTGATGCATGAAAGTTTAAAATGAGCATACATTGATGCAGTATGAAGAAGAATGTTTTAATGTAGACACATAGAATCATCATACTGCTGTGATTATATGTATCAAGAGTTAATTCAAGGCTAAGGCAAAATATCTAGATATATATCGTGTATCGCGACATGGCTTAAAAATATTGATACATTAATAAAAGGCCATATCCCCCAGCCGTAATTTACTGTAATGTATTTATTTTACTGTATTTTTAATTGATTTAATCACATCTATATTTAATTGTTGTTCTTCCATCCATCATGAAACACAAACAGGAAATCCGGGTCCTGGGGGCAGCAGATGCCCAGACTTGCCTGTCTCCAGCCACCTCCTGTAGTTACAAAAGGGGACACCGGGGCGTTCCCTGGCCAGCTGGGAGAGAATTATTGCTCTTTTATTTCTCAATTTTGTGGCACATCGTTAGTTTTTAAGACCGTACAACCCTAATACATACAGTATTTTGAAGGGAAAAAAATGGGGCAATAATAAGCACAAAAAAGTGAACACTACTATTGTCACTGATTTAAAGTCCTAAAGTCATGTAAACATTAACAAAAACATTACCAAAAAAGCATTTTGTGATAGTAAAAAATATTCATCTAATCACTATCATATTGACTGATACAATTCTTGGTATTGTTCCAGTCGATATTTAAATCAATCAGCCGCCCACCCCTGTTTACATTAAAGAGATCTAGCTTAACGTTGGCATGGCTTCTTATAGTCCTGAACACCTAAAAAAAAAAAAAAGTACCAAAATGACAGACAAAAACGATTTTGGGATGATTGAAAATATCGATCTAATCACTGCAGTATCGACCATATATTGATATGTACGTAACAGCCCGCCCACTTTTGTTTACATTCAAAATATCTAGTTTTGCAGTTAGCATAGCTTGTTGTATCCTCCTGCTGTGTGTTGTGTATTTCTTAATTATGTGGCAATTAAAAAAATGACATCAAAAATAATTAAAATCTGATAGATTTGTAAAAGTCTAGACTTGTATAAAGCTAAATATGTTAAACAGTAGACATATTTAATTTGAATCAATAAATTGTAAAATAATGTGTATGTTTTTCCATGAATCAAATTGTGAAATAATAATAATAATAATTATGGATTAGATTTATATCGCGCTTTTCTATTGTTAGATACTCAAAGCGCTCACAGTGAAGTGGGAACCCATCATTCATTCACACATGGTGGTGGTAAGCTACATCAGTAGCCACAGCTGCCCTGGGGTAGACTGACAGAAGCGTGGCTGCCAGTTTGCCCCTAGGCCCCCTCCGACCACCACCAATCATCCATTCATCATTCATTCACCAGTGTGAGTGGCACTGGGGGCAAGGGTGAAGTGTCCTGCCCAAGGACACAACGGCAGCGATTTGGAGGTCAATAGGTGGGAAGCGAACCTGCAACCCTCAGGTTTCTGGCACGACCGCTCTACCCACTACGCCATGCTGCTCCAAATGTTTAAAGCAGGGGTGTCCAAACTTTTTGCACTGAATAATTAAAGCATGCAGGGGCCATTGTGATATATTTTAATTTCAAAGCATAACAAAATATATGGATTTTGTTTTGTTTTCTTACTTTTAGGGCTCCCGGGGACCATAAAAGGTCTAAGTCATTAAAATGTTAAAAACAAGTCAAATTATCATTATTTTTTTATTTATGTAATGCTTACAGTAAATCTGTACAGTACATTAACTTTCGGTTGATATAATTTTTTTTTTTTTTTTTAAGGTTTTATGCTTTTTTCTATCAAAGACAATTTAGTTTTTTATAATAAAACTGAAATACGCAGTTTTTCCCCCACTGACCAAAACATTCAGACAGCAATGTTTGATGTGAAGTAATTAGAGCCTTAAAAGGACCAATAATTCAGGACACCATTGATTTTGATTCATTATTATTTTTGAGTAGTCACAGTGAAAAGATGAATTAAATCCCTTTAAATATATATATATGGGATCCAAAAGGTGCCACACTAGTAAAGTGATACATTATTATTATTATTATTATCTTACCTTTCATTATTTAAGTCACGAGATCAACTTCAGATACATCAGTCGATTTTCCGTTTGAACTATTATTTTGTTTGTTTCATGCTCTTTTGTTAAAGAAAACAATGATGTTTTTTTACGGCAACCACAGAATATATGCAATTTTTTCTAACATAAAATATTGTAAAGTGAAATATTTCAAATAATCGGAGCCTTGAACGGGTCAGTAGTTTATTATAACATATATATTTTTCTGTGAGGTGGAGACTTGTCCAGGGTGTGCACCGCCTTACGCCCGATTGTAGCGGAGATAGGCACCAGCAACCCCCCGCGTCCTCAAAGGGAATAAGCGCTAGAAAATGGATTAATGGATGGATGGATTAAAAAAATGACATCAAAAACATGTAAAATCTAATAGATCTGTAAAAGCCTAGGCTTGATTAAAGCTAAGTATATTAAACATTAGACATATTTAATATGAATCAATTAACTGTGAAATAATGTGTATGTTTTTCCATGAATGAAATTGTGAAAAATAGTATTACATTAGATCAGCTCCAAACGTTAAAAGCAGGAGTGTCACACGGAAAAATTAAAGCCTGCAGCGGCCATTCTGATATTTTTCATTTTCAAACCGTAACAAAATATATGGATTTTGTTTTGTTTTTTACTTTTAGGGCTCCCGAGTACCATAAAGGGTCTCAGTCATGAAAATAAAAAAAACAAGTCAAACTAATATTATTTTTTCATTTATTTAACACTTAGAGTAAATATCCAACACTTAGAGTAAATATCGACAGTACATACATTTCCGGTTCATATAAAGTAAAAAAACAAACAAATAGGTTGTATGCATTTTCTATCAAAGACAACCTAATTTTTTATGATAAAACTGAAATATGCAGTATTTCCCCCACTGCCCAAAACATTCAGAAAGCAATGTTCGATCTGAAGTAATTAGAGCCTTAGAAATACCAATCATTCAGGACACCATTGATTTTAATGCATTATTATTTTTGAGTAGTCACAGTGAAAGATAAAAAAAAAAAACATTAAATATATTTGGGATCCAAAAAGAGCCCCACTTATAAAGCCATACATTTTTAATAGTTTTTTGTTTTTTTTTACTTTCAACATTTAAGTTACGAGATCAGTCGATTTTACGTTTGAACGATTATTTTGTTTGTTTCATGCTCTTTTGTCAAAGAAAAAAAATGGTATTTTTGTACGGCAACCACACAATACATGCAATATGTTCCCACATAATAACATTTTTAAGTTAACTATTTGAAATAATCGGTCAATAATTTATTATAACATATATATTTTTTCTGCGATGAAGTGGCGACTTGGGCATCACGGTGGGGGAGGGGTTTGTGCATATGCCTCACATTACGAAGGTCCTCAGTTGTCATAGGTTTAATCGGGATCTTTCTGTGTGGAGTTTGCATGTTCTCCCCGTGAATGCGTGGGTTCCCTCCGGGTACTCCGGCTTCCTCCCACCTCCAAAGACATGCACCTGGGGATAGGTTGATTGGCAACACTAAATTGGCCCTAGTGTGTGAATGTGAGTGTGAATGTTGTCTATCTATCTGTGTTGGCTCTGTGGTGAGGTGGCGACATGTCCAGGGTGTACAACGCCTTCCGCCTGAATCCAGCTGAGATTGGGGTTGCGGGGGGTCGCTGGAGCCTAAGGGAATAAGCGGTAGAAAATGGATGGATGGATGGATGTATATATATATATATATATATATACACATATATATATATATATATGTGTGTGGGGGGAAAAATACAGGAATTTATATTGTAGGAATGTTAAATAATTTATTTGTAAATGATGGTGGAAAATAAGTATTTGGTCAACCATTCAAAGCTCTCACTGATGGAAGGAGGTTTTGGCTCAAAATCTCACGATACATGGCCCCATTCATTCTTTCCTTAACATGGATCAATCGTCCTGTCCCCTTACCAGAAAAACAGCTCCAAAGCATGATGTTTCCACCCCCTTGCTTCACAGTAGGTGTGGTGTTCTTGGGATGCAACTCAGTATTCCTTTTCCTCCAAACACGAGTTGAGTTTATACCAACAAGTTCTATTTTGGTTTCATCTGACCACATGACATTCTCCCAATCCTCTGCTGTATCATCTATGTATCCATTTTGGTATAAACTCAACTCGTCGTGTTTGGAGGAAGAAGAATACTGAGTTGCATCCCAAGAACACCATAACTACTGTGAAGCATGGGGGTGGAAACATCATGCTTTGGGGCTGTTTTTCTGCTAAGGGTACATGACGATTGATCTGTGTAAAGGAATGAATGAATGGGGCCATGTATCGTGAGATTTTGAGCAAAAACCTCCTTCCATTAATGAGAGCTTTGAATGGTTGATGAAATACTTATTTTCCACCATAATTTACAAATAAATTCTTTAAAATTCCTACAATGTAAATTCCTGGATTTTTTTTTCGCATTCTGTCTCTCGCAGTTGAAGTGTACCTATGATGAAAATTAGAGACCTCTGTCGTCATTTTAAGTGGGAGAACTTGCACAATCGGTGGCTGACTAAATACTTTTTTGCCCCACCACTGTATACATATATATATATATATATATATATATATATATATATATATATATATAGTTTTTTTTTATTTTTTTTAAATTTTTTGAGCAATGGCAAGAAAAGAAAAATAAAGCTAGACAAAAGAAAAAAAAAACAGAATGCATGGCAGCTTTGTGCAACTCTTTCTACAGTTTGTAGTTAGATTTCACCTCATTCCACTTTTGTTAATGTTTTTTTTTGCAATGGCATTTCTAGAATGCGCGGCGGGCCGGTAAACAATTGGGCCCCCGGGCCGCACTTTGTACACTCCTGGTTTAAAAGAACACACATTGCGATGTGGGTTGAGGTGCAGTATTACCTCCAAGAAGTGCTTTTAAAGGTTGAGCTGCCCAGACCACTCACTTCTAATAGGCAAAGGGACGGTCAGCTGTGTCGGCTCCAAGCGTCCAGCAGTCTTAAGGGACCCATTTGAAGCAGGTAAAGAGAACAAGCAGTATCTTACATGAGCAAGACAATTTCCTCTTCAAATCCCCCCGAAGCTAGACTGCCTGGTGGCGTAATAAAACTCATATACTCTCATAATTAGGTTGTTGTATGTTTTGTGAGCGCCAGCCTCCTCGGGGCAGGACGTGGCGAGCGGAAAAAATACCTTTCTACCTTGTACCTCCCAAAGCCGCTTGTGTGATTGTCGGACTGTAGGTGTGCGGCTTTGATGTATTTAATTTCATAGCGTGTGTTTTGTGTTCTAAGGCCTTTTCTGGAAACTCCAACTCGGAGAGCTCCATTCGCCACGAGCTACAGCACGGAGTCGTGACTCGTTTCCTGCGGCTCGTCCCGCTGGAGTGGAGCAAAGAGGGGCGGATTGGGCTTCGGATAGAAGTCTACGGCTGCATGTACTGTAAGTGCACCGCTATTGGACATTACATTAGGTACACCCAACATGCATGTACTGTAAGTGCACCGCCATTGGACATTACATTAGGTACACCCAACATGCATGTACTGTAAGTGCACCGCCATTGGACATTACATTAGGTACACCCAACATGCATGTACTGTAAGTGCACCGCCATTGGACATTACATTAGGTACACCCAACATGCATGTACTGTAAGTGCACCGCCATTGGACATTACATTAGGTACACCCAACATGCATGTACTGTAAGTGCACCGCCATTGGACATTACATTAGGTACACCCAACATGCATGTACTGTAAGTGCACCGCCATTGGACATTACATTAGGTACACCCAACATGCATGTACTGTAAGTGCACCGCCATTGGACATTACATTAGGTACACCCAACATGCATGTGCTGTAAGTGCACCGCCATTGGACATTACATTAGGTACACCCAACATGCATGTACTGTAAGTGCACCGCCATTGGACATTACATTAGGTACACCCAACATGCATGTGCTGTAAGTGCACAGCCATTGGACATTACATTAGGTACACCCAACATGCATGTACTGTAAGTGCACCGCCGTTGGACATTACATTAGGTACACCCAACATGCATGTACTGTAAGTGCACCGCCATTGGACATTACATTAGGTACACCCAACATGCATGTGCTGTAAGTGCACCGCCATTGGACATTACATTAGGTACACCCAACATGCATGTACTGTAAGTGCACCGCCATTGGACATTACATTAGGTACACCCAACATGCATGTGCTGTAAGTGCACAGCCATTGGACATTACATTAGGTACACCCAACATGCATGTACTGTAAGTGCACCGCCGTTGGACATTACATTAGGTACACCCAACATGCATGTACTGTAAGTGCACCGCCATTGGACATTACATTAGGTACACCCAACATGCATGTACTGTAAGTGCACCGCCATTGGACATTACATTAGGTACACCCAACATGCATGTACTGTAAGTGCACCGCCATTGGACATTACATTAGGTACACCCAACATGCATGTACTGTAAGTGCACAGCCGTTGGACATTACATTAGGTACACCCAACATGCATGTACTGTAAGTGCACAGCCGTTGGACATTACATTAGGTACACCCAACATGCATGTACTGTAAGTGCACAGCCGTTGGACATTACATTAGGTACACCCAACATGCATGTACTGTAAGTGCACCGCCATTGGACATTACATTAGGTACACCCAACGTGCATGTACTGTAAGTGCACCGCCATTGGACATTACATTAGGTACACCCAACATGCATGTACTGTAAGTGCACCGCCATTGGACATTACATTAGGTACACCCAACGTGCATGTACTGTAAGTGCACCGCCATTGGACATTACATTAGGTACACCCAACATGCATGTACTGTAAGTGCACAGCCATTGGACATTACATTAGGTACACCCAACATGCATGTACTGTAAGTGCACCGCCATTGGACATTACATTAGGTACACCCAACATGCATGTACTGTAAGTGCACCGCCGTTGGACATTACATTAGGTACACCCAACATGCATGTACTGTAAGTGCACCGCCATTGGACATTACATTAGGTACACCCAACATGCATGTACTGTAAGTGCACCGCCATTGGACATTACATTAGGAACACCCAACGTGCATGTACTGTAAGTGCACCGCCATTGGACATTACATTAGGTACACCCAACATGCATGTACTGTAAGTGCACCGCCATTGGACATTACATTAGGTACACCCAACATGCATGTACTGTAAGTGCACCGCCATTGGACATTACATTAGGTACACCCAACATGCATGTACTGTAAGTGCACCGCCATTGGACATTACATTAGGTACACCCAACATGCATGTACTGTAAGTGCACCGCCATTGGACATTACATTAGGAACACCCAACGTGCATGTACTGTAAGTGCACCGCCATTGGACATTACATTAGGTACACCCAACATGCATGTACTGTAAGTGCACCGCCATTGGACATTACATTAGGTACACCCAGCATGTATGTACTGTAAAACATTTGTTTTCATGGCTGACATATCCATCCCATCCATCCATTTCAACCGCTTATTCCCTTCGGGGTCGTGGGGGGGCGCTGGCGCCTATCTCAGCTACAATCGGGCGGAAGGCGGGGTACACCCTGAACAAGTCGCCACTTCATCCATTAAATATTATAATTATGTTTGTATTTCCTTTTAATACAAACTACTGATGTCGCCATACCAATATTTTGGTACCGGTACCAACATTATTTCGATACTTTTTGGTACTTTTCGGTACTTTTCTAAATAAAGGCGACCACAAAAAAATTGACTTATTGGCTTTCCATCCATCCATTTCCTACCGCTTATTCCCTTTTGGGGTTGTGGGGGGCGCTGGCGCTTATCTCAGCTACAATCGGGCGGAAGGCAGAGTACACCCTGGACAAGTCGCCACCTCATCGCAGGGCCAACACAGATAGACAGACAACATTCACACTCACATTCACACACTAGGGCCAATTTAGTGTTGCCAATCAACTTATCCCCAGGTGCATGTCTTTGGAAGTGGGAAGAAGCCGGAGTACCGGGGGAGAACATGCAAACTCCACACAGAAAGATCTCGAGCCTGGGATTGAACCCAGGACTGCAGGATCTTCGTATTGTGAGGCAGACGCACTAACCCCTCTGCCACCGTGAAGCCCGCTTATTGGCTTTATTTTAACAAAAAATATTACGATACATTAAACATAAGTTTCCTATTGCAAGTTTTTCCTTAAATAAAATAGTGCACATACAAGACAACTTGTCTTTTCGAAGAAAGTAAGCAAACAAATGCTTCTAATTTAGCTGCTGACATATGCAGTAAAATATTGTGTTATTTCCCATTCTATTATTTTGTCAGATTATAAAGGACAAGTGGTAGAAAATGAATAATTAATCTGCTTACTTTCTCTTTTAACATGTTCTACCCACACTTCTGTTCAAATGTAATAATCACTTATTTTTCTGTTGATTGATACTTTACATTAATTTTGGATGATACCACACATTTAGATATTAATCAGATACAGGTAGTTACAGTAGTTAAGTAGTTATAGGATCATACGATGTTCATATTCAAAGTCCTTTTGAGTCCAGGGACATATTTCCTGAGTTTATAAACATAATACATATATTTTTAAAGGTAAGAAGAGGTTGTGATGCCAAAAAATATCGAAGTAATCATAGTGGTATCGACTACTATGACGTTACTGTACTTGGTATCGTTACAGTGAATGTTAGGTGTCGATCCACCGATGGTGTTTGTTTACATTGTGATGCCAGTGAGCTACGGTGTGTAGTGAAGCATGTTTAGCTGTTCCTCGTCCTGCAGGGATGAAACTTGTAAGAACCTTACTTTATTCGTCGCAATGGAGGCGAGGATTAGTGATTTAGAAGTAGCTAAAACACTGCAGACTGGGGCTGGACTTTAGCCGCTAGCGAGCTAGCCATGTCTTAAAGCACCTTTTCCGGAGGCATTTCAGGGTTATAACTTCACCTTTGTCTTTAGTTTTTAAGTCAAAATGCATCCGTTCTCCTTTTTATGTCTACACACTGTGTCTGCTTTTAAGTACTCTGTGATTGTGCACTGCCGAAGATGCTTGTTTGCTCATAAACCATCAACGACAGGAAGTGACGATGATGGGGGTGTGGGGGGTGGCGGAATCATACTTTACAGAGGCGGTATAGGACCGAACATGATTCATTAGTCTCGTGGTACTATACAATGCCGGTATACCGTGCAACCCTAATACAAACAGTATTTTGAGAAAAAAAAACAAAAAAAACTTAATTTGATTGATTGATTGATACTTTTATTAGTAGATTGCACAGTACAGTACATATTCTGTACAATTGACCACTAAATGGTAACACCCGAATAAGTTTTTCAACTTATATATGTCGGGGTCCACGTTAATCAATTCATGGTAATGGTAATGGTGCAATAATAACTACAAATAAGTAAACACTACTTGTGTCTTAAAGTCCTAAACTCATGCAAACATTAACAAAACAATTACCAAAAAAAACTTTTGTGATTGTAAAAAATATCGATCATATCACTATCGTATCGATCACATACTGATACAATTATTGGTATTGTTGCCGTTGATATTTAAATCAATCAGCCGTCCACCCCTGCTTGCATTAAATTGATTTTTAACTTAGCGGTTAGCATGGCTTCCTGTATAAAGTCCTAACGACCTGAAAAAAATAACATCAAATGACAGACAAAAATGATTTTGTGATGATTTAAAATAGCTAGGTCATAATCAGTCACATCATGTCAATAAGAAAGGGTTTTTGCCCTGATATAAATAAAAACCTGGCAACTTTTGGAGCACCTTTTTTTCCGCACAATTGGAGAACACAAGCGCAGGACATGACCAATGTTTCTCACATTTGGTTCTATGGACACAAATTACTCTGTCAATTCATGTCGATTTTGCATTGAAAAAAAATAAGAGTGATGACAATGGGAGAGGCCTGGATGTGGCAGCTCCTCTGCTGGTTGCAACCAGGTATTGCAATCCCTTTTGACTCCTAGGCTTTGAGAAAAATAAATGAAGCGTCCCAAAATTGAAGCCCTTGAGCCATCTCTAACTTTAAATAACCCAAGCACATGTTTTAAAAAATCATGTGAACTATTGTGGCGTGTCAGACCATGACTCTATTTGCACTTAAAACTGAAGCCACAGCACAAAGGAGGAGGCTGAAATGGCGACACTTTTCAGGGAAAATCTGAGTTTTTCCAAATACCTGGTGGATTTGTCTACCATTGGACTGAATGTCACTGGGGGGCTCCTGAGAAAAGTCAATAAATCAATTGTTAAATTGGCAACAGTGCTGCTTTTATTTGAGAAAACTGAATTATATCTCCACTTGCAGCCTCCACTAAAAACTTCCCATAAAGAGTATTTATATAAATATATATATATATATATATATAAATATATATATAAATATATATATATATATATATATATATATATATATTTTTTTTTATTTATTTTTTTTTTTAAATATATATATATATATATATATATATATATATATATATATATATATATATATATATATATATATATATATATATATATATCCCAAAACACCTCCCTAGGTGGCATCCTTAAAAGATGCCCGAACCACCTCATCTGGCTCCTCTCGATTAGCTATATATCCATCCATTTTCTACCGCTTAATCCCCTTTTGGGGTCCCGGGGGGCGTTGGCGCCTATCTCAGCTACAATTGGGCAGAAGGCGGCGTACACCCTGGACAAGTCGCCACCTCATCGCAGGGCCAACACAGATAGACAGACAACATTCACACTCACATTCACAAACTAGGGCCAATTTAGTGTTGCCAATCAACCTATCCCCAGATGCATGGTTTTGGAAGTGGGGGGAAGCCGGAGTACCCAGAGGGAACCCATGCATTCACGGGGAGAACATGCAAACTCCACACAGAAAGATCCCAAGCCTGGGATTGAACCCAGGACTGCAGAAACTTTGTATTGTGAGGCAGACGCACTAACCCCTCTTCCACCGTGAAGCCCCATATATATGTATATATACATATATATATATATATATATACATATATATGTGTGTGGTAAAAATCACATGACTACTTCATCTCTACAGAACTGTTTCATGAGGGGTTCCCTCAATCATCAGGAGATGTTTATATTTTATTTTTTTGTAGCATATATATACATCTAACACAATGTCCCAACTCATATGGAAACGGGGTTTGGAAAATAGCATCCATGAAAAATGCGTTGCTTGGATGGCAACATATGTTGTTCCAAAACCTGTATGGACCATTCAGCTTTAATGGGGCTTTCACAGATGTGTAAGTTACTCATGCCTTGGGCACTAATACACTCCCATACCATCACAGATAATGGCCTTTGAACTTTGTGCCTATAACACTCGGGATTGTCTTCCAAAAACTATTTGAAATGTGGACTCCTCAGATCACCGAACACTTGTGCACTTTGCGTAAGTCCATCTTATATTGACTCAATTGAATATAGGTTAAAAAGTATTTGCAAATCATTGTATTCTGTTTGTATTGTGGCAACTTAATTGGTTTGGGGTTTTGAACATGCTAAACTAGGTCGATTAACTACATTTTCCAGTACCTTGGCGGTAGCTTAGCTACTTTTTTAACGAGTAGCTTTTTCTGTAGCTTAGCTACTTTTAGACCCATGTAGTGAGGTAGCTTACAACAAAGCTACAAGCTACACAGAGACTAAATGGGGTGCGAATCCAGGGCCCCAAAAGTATGGAGAAAATACAATGACCTGGATGAATGAGAACATCCATGATGATTGCTTAGTGTTCGTTGGATGAGTCACAATTGACTAAGGTTACAGTGAAACTTTATGGACTGGCCAATCAGTGGCAAGATAATGCAGGTAATTAAAACTAGCAAGCAAAATCACAACAGTCATATATATATATATATATATATATATATATATATATATATATATATATATATATATATATATATATATATATATATATATATTTACATATATATATATATATATATATATATATATATATATATATATATATATATATATATATATATATATACATATATATATATATATATATATATACATATATATATATATATATATATATATATATATATATATATATATATATATATATATATATATACATATATATATATATATATATATATATATACATATATATATATATATATATATATATATATATATATATATATATATATATATGTATATATGTATATATATACATATATACATGCATATACATACATATATTTATCCATACATACATACATGCATAAATATATACATACATATACATACATATATATATATATATATATATATATATATATATATATATATATATATTTATATATATATATATATATTTGTTTTTTTTCCAGAGTAACAAAAGCTTTCATTGAGGTAGAACTATGACGTGTTATATTATCTAATATCTTTGAAAATCAGCGTGATTTTTTAATCAGTTCACTTTTTTTATTAATATGTTGATTTTTAGCATATTACAATTTTAACATAAATGATAATCCATACTCTGAGTGGGAATCGAACCAACAACCATTTTGCAACTGGGTACTACTGACGCACTAAAACAACTACCGGAAGTCAATGACAGAGCATGATGCGGCCAGGTGTACGTTTGTGGTCGACTATTAAATGAAGCCAATAATTTACATTTTACATCTGCTTCTTTACGCAAAACGGGGCCTTCATATCATCGCAAAGTCCTACACACAGCTAAGTTTAGGGCAAGTGGGCAGAACTTGGCTGACATTACAACGATATTTTCCCAACAGCTTTCCACATCAATTTCATTCAAGTGAAACCAACACTAGATACGTCAGTGCAATTCAACGTTGATGTTATGTTGACAGCACATTTCCAATCGGATAATGTTTATAGTAAAAGTGGACTTCATTGTGTTACACCTGGAGATACGTTGCTAGGCTTGCATGACCAAAGATTTAATATTGTGAGAGGATGATCTACCTCACGGTGATGTAGAGGCGCTGTACAGTACAGCGCACGCGATGTCCTACACAAAGTATATTTGCAGTCAGTCATATCACCTTCTTTTGTCACTTACAAAAAGTAGCCAGGAGGTGACCCTGGTGTCCTCAATGGTAGTTACGGCCATGATTAATATTATCGATTCACAGATACCAGGAATTGATTCAAATGTGAAAGGCATCCATCCCTTTATTTATGTGAAAAACAATAACAGAGGCAACACAGTAGAGGTGGAAATTTTAGCAGTCGACCGCAAAAGGGACAAGCGGTAGAAAAAGAAGGATGGATGGATGGATGTTTTAACCATTTTGTGTACAACAGTTTAGAAAAAGAAACACAATTATGGAGTCTCCGTATTTTTTTCGGTTTAATTTGTACATATTCTATTGCAGCAATACCTATAAAAAAACATCCTTTGGTGACAGTGCTATTACAACTTCCTGTTGTATCATTAGGAGAAGTTTTCCTTTATTATGCAGGCTATGCGTACAAACATGTGCGGCCCGCGAAGCATCATTTTGCGGCCCGAGTTTAATATGAACGGCGCTTGACAGCGTCATACTTGCCAACATTCCTAATTTTCTCCGGAGTCCCCTGAATTCAGGGCACCTATTCTCTCGAAAATCCTATTGATATGCTGATTATCGGTCCTGCTAGACACCGACCTCTATTTAATAATACAACTGTAACATTTGACAACCAAATAATTTAGCAAGGTGACTCAGTAAAAAATCTGGGTATTATCTTCGACCCAACTCTCTCCTTTGAGTCACACATTAAAAGCGTTACTAAAACGGCCTTCTTTCATCTCCGTAATATCGCAAAATTTCACTCCATTTTGTCCACTAAAGACGCTGAGATCATTATCCATGCTTTTGTTACGTCTCGTCTCGATTACTGTAACGTATTATTTCCGGGTCTCCCCATGTTTAGCATTAAACGATTACAGTTGGTACAAAATGCAGCTGCTAGACTTTTGACAAGAACAAGAACGTTTGATCATATTACGCCTATACTGGCTCACCTGCACTGGCTTCCTGTGCACTTAAGATGTGACTTTAAGGTTTTACTACTTATGTATAAAATACTACACGGTCTAGCCCCATCTTATCTTGCCGATTGTATTGTACCATATGTCCCGGCAAGAAATCTGCGTTCAAAAGACTCCGGCTTATTAGTGATTCCTAAAGCCCAAAAAAAGTCTGCGGGCTATAGAGCGTTTTCCGTTCGGGCTCCAGTACTCTGGAATGCCCTCCCGGTAACAGTTCGAGATGCTACCTCTGTAGAAGCATTTAAGTCTCACCTTAAAACTCATTTGTATACTCTAGCCTTTAAATAGACCTCCTTTTTCGACCAGTTGATCTGCCGCTTCTTTTCTTTTTCTCCTCTGTCCCCCCCTCCCTTGTGGAGGGGGTCTGGTCCGATGACCACGGATGAAGTATTAGCTGTCCAGAGTCGAGACCCAGGATGGACCGCTCGTCGGGACCCAGGATGGACCGCTCGCCTGTGTATCGGTTGGGAACATATCTACGCTGCTGATCTGCCTCCGCTTGGGATGGTTTCCTGTGGACGGGACTGTCGCTGCTGTCTTGGATCCGCTTTGAACTGAACTTTCGCAGCTGTGTTGGAGCCACTATGGATTGAACATTCACAGTATCATGTTAGACCCGCTCAACATCCATTGCTTTCGGTCCCCTAGAGGGGGGAGAGTTGCCCACATTTGAGGTCCTCTCCAAGATTTCTCATAGTCATCATTGTCACTGGCGTCCCACTGGGTGTGAGTTTTCCTTGCCCTTATGTGGGTTCTTCCGAGGATGTCGTAGTCGTAGTGGTTTGTACAGTCCTTTGAGACATTTGTGATTTAGGGCTATGTAAATAAACATTGATTGATTGATTGATATTTACCTAAACAACAATATTCAAGGGGTGCCATAATGGCACTGCCTTTAGCGCCCTCTACATCGTGTACAAACAGTGTGCAGGCCCAATTATATGTTGCATCTGTATGCAAGTGTGCTATTGCAAGACATATTTGATCAACAGCCATACAGGTCACACTGAAGGTGGCCGTAAAAAAAACTTTAACAATGTTACAAATATGTGCCGGACTGTGAACCCATACCAAACAAGAATGACAAACACATTTCGGGAGAACGTCCGCACCCTAACACAACTTAAACACAACAAATACCCAGAATCCTCTGCAGCCCTAACACTTCCGGGCTACAATATACACACCCCCGCTACCACCAAACCCCCACACCCCCACGCTCCCTACTTGCGTCAGTTGAGGTGGTGTATAATGTAGCCCAGGAGAGTTAGGGCTGCAAGGTGTTCTGGGTATTTGTTCTCTTGTGTTTAAGTTGTGTTAGGGTGCGGACGTTCTCCCAAAATGTGTTTGCCATTCTTGTTTGGTGTGGGTTCAAAGTGTGGTGCATATAAGTAACAGTGTTAAAGTTGTTTATACGGCCACCCTCAGTGTGACCCGTATGGCTGTTGAGCAAGTACGTCTTGCAGCCACTGACGTTGTCCTGCCTAATTCCCACACAACATGTTACAGAGCCGTCATTTTGGTTGTGTGATGAGTAAGCGTGCGCAATGGCATGTTGCAGAGCAGTAGTCCTCTTATTGAGGGTACGCTAACGAGGGAAAAGTGAGATTTATTAAAAATATTCTAAAGAGGACGTTAAAGGCAGTGCAGTCCCGGCAGCCCTTAATAATATCGGCCGGGTGAAAATTGGGACAAATTCGGGAAAATGATTCCACCTGTAGATTGTCGGGAGGTGCACTGAATTTCAGGAGTCTCCCAGAAAAATCGTGAGGGTTGACAAGTATGTTGTTAGGGCGGGAAAGCCATTCATAGAAGGTGAATTCATTAAAAAGTGCATGTTAGATTTTTTTAAGAAATATGTTCTTGCGGCCCAGCCTCACCCAGTTTCTGCATCCAGTGGCCCCCAGGTTAATTGAGTTTGAGACCCCTGGTTTATAGAGACCTTCAGGCTCCATCAAACAATGTATTGTATATCCACAGCATTATGACAGAGTACACAATCAGGTACACATGAATCTGATTTGAATATGAGTAATAATGAGCATACACACACACAAGCACACACACACACACCCACGCACACATACACGCAGGCACACAAACTTTCACCCTGAACTGCATTGTACATCGTCACGATTACGACCAAGTACTTCTTGTCTTCAACTTTACGTCAGAACATAAAAACTGTTCATCCATCCTTCCTTCGCTCCCTAACTTTCTAATGCCGTTTCATAGAAACAAAAGTTCAGTGGAGGGCTAGCAGATGGAAAGAAAATACATGTTGCCAGCAGAGTTAGCAAATGCTGGTTGTGGACAGTAATTGAGGAGCTTTGAATATGTTTGCTCATTGAATTCAGTGTCATATTAAGTTAGATATAACCTGCTTATATTGTGACTCATCCAGGCCGAAAACAACAGAGTGTGTCTGTGTGTGTGTTTTAGCACAAGAGGCTAGAAATGAGTTACAATCCAGTGTGCTGTAAAATACTCATTTCCACTTAGAGTAGCAAAGGATCTAACCCACTAAAAAATTTAGAATACATACAGTAGATTAAGTCAGGAAATAGACTACTATTTAATTTCCCCTTGTAATCTGAACCAAGTAATATTTAGACAAAAACTGAACCATCTATCCATCCATCCATCCATTTTTCGGCACTTATCCGAGTCCAGGTCTTGGGTGCAGCAGTTTATGCAGAGATTCCCAGACTTCCCTGTCCCCGGCCACTTACTGTAGCTTTACAGGGGGGATTCCGAGGCGTTCCCAGGCCAGCTGTGAGACATAGTACCTCCAACGTGTCCTAGGTCTGCACTGAGGCCTCCTTTCGGCTGGTCTTGCCCAAAACACCTCACCGGGGAGGCGTCCAGGAAGAATCCGTGGTAGATGTCCAAGCCATCTCAGCCGGCTCCTTTTGAATTGAAGGGGCAGCAGCTCTAGTCTCTCCCGGATGACCATGCCTCTAATCCAATCTCTGAGAATGATCCCAGACAACATGCGGAGGAAACTCATTTCTGCTGTTTATATTTGCAACCTTGTCCTTTTGGTCATTACCCAAAGCTTGTGACCATAGGTGTGGGTAGGAACATAGACTGACTGACTGGTAAATCAAGAGCATCATTCTGGCTCAGCTCCTTCCTCACCACAACAGACCGGTACAGTGACTGCATCACTGCTGAGGCTGCACCAATCCGTCTGTTTACCATGAATTGATCAACGTGGACCCCGACTTAAACAAGTTGAAAAACGTATTCAGGTGTTACCATTTAGTGGTCAATTGTACGGAATATTTACTGAACTGTGCAATCTACTAATAAAAGTTTCAATCAATCAATCAATGTCAAACTCGCATTTAATTTTTCCCTCACACGTGAACATGACCCCAAGATACGTAAACCCTAGAGAACCCCCTACAGGAAACCGCGAGGGACACGATCGAATGCTTTTTTCACATCTAAAAAACACATGTGGACGGGCTGAGCAAATTCCCATGCACACTCCAGTACCACAGCGTGGGTATAAATGTGGTCCTGTGTTTAACGACCAGGACTAAAACCACATTGTTCTTCTTGAATCAGAGGCTCAACCAATGGCCAGACTTACCTCTCCAGCACCCTGGAATAGGCTTTCCCTGTGAGGCTGAGAAGTGTGATCGCTGTATAATTGGAACACACCCTCCGGTCCCTCTTCTTGAAAAGTGGGACCACACCCCCGGTCTGCCAATCCAGAGGTACTGCCTCAGACTTACACGCTATTTTGATGAGACGTGTCATCCACGACATCCCCACAACATTCAGACCCATAAGGTATTCAGGGCGGATCTCATCCTCTCCTGGGGCTATGCCACTGGGCAGTTTTTTAATGACCTCAGCAACCTCGGCTCCAGTAATGGACATGTCCGTTTTTGTGATCTCAGACACTGCCTCCTCTATGCAGGTTGTATCTGTAGGATTAAGGAGATCATCAAAGTATTCCTTCCAGCGTCCAACTATATCTCCAGTAGTGGTCCGCAGGTTTCCATCCCCACTATAAACAGTGTGGACAGGACACTGCTTCCCCCCTCCTGAGGCATCGGATGGTTTGGCAGAATCACTTTGAGGCCGACCGAAAATCATGGTCTACCTGATTTCCTTCAATGCCCGAGTTTTTGCTTCCACTACCGCTGAGGCCGCGGCTCGCTTGGCTTGTCGGTACCTGTCAGCTGCTTTGGGAGTCCCACAGGCGAGCCATGCTTGGTAGGATTTCTTCTTCAGCTTGACGTCCCCCATTACCTCCGATGTCCACCATCGGGTTCGGGGATTTTCCCCATGACAGGCACCAGCAACAGAGGTAAGGAACACGGCCCATTCAAGCTCAATGTTCTCCACCTATCTTGGAATGCAGTTGAAGCTCTACCGGAGGTGCAAGCTGAAGCTCTGGCGGTCAAAAGCCTCTGGCAAACGTTCCCAGCTTACCCTCACTAAACATTTGGGCCTGTCCGACATCCTCCCCCACCACCTGATCCAACTCACCTCAAGGTGGTGATCAGTGACAGCTCAGCCCCCTTCTTCACCTGAGTGTCCAAGACATGGAGTCGCATATCTGACGAAACGACTACAAAGTCGATCATCGACCTACAACCAAGTGTGTCCTAGTGCCACGTGCACTTGTGGGCACACTTATGTTTGAACATGGTGTTTGTTATGGACAAACTGTGACTAAAACAGAAGTCCAGTAACATAACACTACTCTGATTCGTATCGGGGAGGCCGTTCCTCCCAATCACACCCCTCCAGGTTTCGCTGTTGCTGCCAACGTGGACGTTGAGGTCACCCAGTAGAATGATACGGTAATTTGTTAATTTCACACATAAGTCACTCCGGAGTATATGTCGCACCCCCGGACAAACTATGAAAAAACTGCGATTTATAATCCGAAAAATACGGTGCATGTCCAGATTTTTCAGCCTTCGAGTCATACACAAATATATACTTTCCTGAGTAAAGGTCATAGAACATTGGCTATCTCGCGTGTGATCATCAAGGCCTGCTGGACAAAGACCATAAGGTCATCTCATATCACACTGCACTCAACTGCAGGTTCTTGCTAACCTCTGGAGTCTACAGTTTTTTAGAATCCTCTATCAGGTTCCACACCTGATATCTCACAGCTGAGCTAAATCTACCTCAGGAAGCCATTGGAAAGCTGTCGGCAATTGAGGCTGCAACATAAACATGGCAGAGAGCGATGATAGTGGTGAGAAAGAGCGGGCGAGAAGAGCCATGAGGGGTGTAATAAATGGCGGAAAGATATGGAAAGACTGGAAACAGTTCGGTTTTAGTTTGGGTCGCAGGATTACACAAAAACTACACCGAAAATTGCAATGAAACATTACTAACAGGTAGAGTTGTATGGTATACCGGTTTTGGTATAGGATCGTGGTAATATCGAATCAAAAACGTTAGTATACTGTGTTTGAAAATGACCGGTTACTGGTCATGACATTGCTGGTTTTGGGAGCAGATGAGCATGTTGGTAGCGCACAATCACGGAGTACTTACAAGCAGACACAGTGTGTAGACAGAAAGAGGAGAACGGACGCATTTTGGCTTAAAACTGACAAAAAAGGTAAGGTTACACCAGTGAAACGCCCTCAGGAAGAGGTGCTTTAAGACATGGCTAGCTAGCTAGCGGTGAATATCCATTCGCCATCGGCAGTGTTTTAGCTACTTCTAAATCATTATTCCTCACCTCCATGGAGACAAATAAAGTAAGTTTCTTCCAAGTATTATCCCTGCAGGACAATGAATAGCTAAACATGCTTCACTACACACCGTAGGGGGATATGACAGCTAACTGTTACCAGCAAATTAGCACCCTAAATGTAAACAAATGCCATGGGTGGATCTACACTTGACATCCACTGTAATGATATCAAGTACAGGAGTGTCTGTAGTCGATACTACTATGATTACATTGATAATTTTTATAGTCACAAAATCTTTTTTCCTTTTTTTTTTAATTCATATTATGTTTATAAACTCAGGAAATATGTCCCTGGATACATAAGGACTTTGGATATGACCAATGTATGTTCCTGTAACTACTTGGTATTGGAGCAATACCTAAATTTGAGGTATCATCCAAAAACTAATGTAAAATATCAAACAACAGAAGAATAAGTGATTATTACATTTTTAACAGAAGTATAGATAGAACATGTTAAAAGAGAATGTAAGTAGATATTTACACTAAATGAACAAGTTGATTAATAATCCATTTTTACAGCTTGTCCCTCAATATTTTTGACAAAAAAGAATGAAAAATTACAAAATATGATCCTGCATACGTCTGCAGACTAATTAGGAGCCTTTCTTTGTTTACTTACTACTAAAAGACAAGTTGTCTTGAACAGTGGTCCCCAACCTTTTTGTATCCGCGGACTGGTCAACGCTTAATAATTTGTCCCGGGGCCCGGGTTGGGGGGGAACCCTTTTTTTTTGTTTTTTGTTTTTCTTCTTTGTCATGAAAAAGGGGCGTTTTTTTCATGAAAAAGGGAGGTTTTTGTGGTTGGTGCACTAATTGTAAGTGTATATTGTGTTTTTATGTTGATTTAATAAAAAAAATAAAAAAAAATAAAACATTTTTTATTTTTATTTTTTAATAAAAATGAATAAAACATTATTCTGCGGCCCGGTGGTTCGGGACCACTGGTCTAGAATGTTCACTTTTTTATTTAAGGAAAACATTGTCCTTCAATTGCATTAAGAAACATATGTTTATTGTACCGTAAGATTTTTTTGTTAAAATAAAGCCAAAAATGCCATTCTATGCTGTTACCCCTTGTATAGAAAAGTACCAAAAAGTATCGAAATACATTTTGGTACCGGTACCGGAACTAAAATATTGATATCGGGACAACACTACTAACAGACCCAATAGTGGCACACATTGGATTATGAATGTATTTGAACCATCAATGCCTCAAGTATAGTCTTCACTTTAATTGCTTGTTCCAGGTATTTCCACTGAGACTCAGTTTAGCGCATTTACATTTTCCTCCACAGTTGACCGTGAAATATAAAAAAATATAATTCAGTTTCTCTTATAACCCCGTCACGCAGACACACACACTCGTCTGTAACAGGCCAGGTGGTTATCTAAGATTGAAGACGACTTCAAGCACGGCACTTCATTTCTCTTCATTTCTAAGATCTCCGACAAAATCACAACTGACAATCATAGCCGCCCCTCTACCACCTTCGTACATGTCATTCTTTTACGTGCACATATTCTGAATCCCCCTTGGAAACAGTCCCTTCTTCTTCCATACTGTACTTTCTGCTATTTTTACCTTTACTGCTGTGACTTTTTAAAATGATTGCTTTCTCTCAGCCTCCACTTTTTGTGTCTATTTCAGGGGCAGACATGATCAACTTTGACGGACAAGGTGTCATCTCATATCGCTTCAAGGTATTGTGTCACACCATAGCACCGTGTTTAACGGGGTCATATCATGATTCTTTTTTTCTACATTTAAAACACTTCCTTGTGGTCCAAATACTTACGATGGTGGTTGTTTTGGTGAAAACTTAGCATACATTGTGAATCCGTTGCCTTGATCATAATTTGTTTACGTGTTGATTCAATTGTTTAAGTTTGGTTTTCAGCACCCCTGTTTTGTGTTTTAGTTTTCATGACGACAGATTGTTTTCACCTGCCTCTGATTAGTGTTCGAGATGCCCACCTGCTCCTGGGCACTATTTAGAGAGCTATTTATTCCATCCTCTCGCCTCACTCAGACTGGTGCTTTTGTTTCCTTTACGCAACAGTTACATTGGATGATTTATTGCTTCCTGTTTACATGCTAAGCTTTCCAGCTAGCTAGTTGCTCCTCGTGCGATCGGCACGCGTCTTTGTTGGTATTCTGTATTTTTGTATTTTATATGATTCATGAGTAATAAATCATATTCTTACCTGCACACTTCGTCCTGCATTTCGTCTGCATCCTGGGAGAACAACCCAGGCGTAAATATGCGACCTAACTGTGACATACATTTTGTTATAGAGACCTATGTTTAGGCCATTTCATGGCTCCCTTTTGAAACAGTTCATTTTGCGAGGCAGAGCTGTTAAAATTAAATGAACCTCTCTTTAGCACGCCCCCTCATGTCCAGTAAACATTTGCCCACGCCCAGCATAAATGTTTTGTAGGTTTTTTTTTTTAACTTTCTTGCTTTTATTGTGCACTTTCAACGCTGATGACTGCAACCGGCCATCTGTTTTTAGTGGCTTTCCCCACAACACAAGATCCCAGATGATTATTGATTATAATCTCTGGAACAATCCACCACCTGACCTCCTTAACTCTGACTCTGCCCACCTTCAAATTTAAACTCAAACTCTAACTGACCAAATACTCTTGCCCCATTTTTATTATATTTTGTTTTTTATTTATATGCCTTGGTTTTATTGTATTTTATATTGTTGTAAAGCGACCTTGATTTTCCTGAAAGGCGCCATGAAATTCCATGTATTATTATTATTATTATTATTATTATTATTATTATTATTATTATTATTATCATAGATTATTAATATGATTATTTTGTCGAAGGACGGTGACACTATTTTCTTACAGGAGAAGTCTAAGATAGCTACACAACAACGCGAGCTAACATTGCTAACATCATTCACATTTTTTAACTACTTTTATAACGTACCGTTTTATTGTCTCCTCCATTGCCATTAATAGTTGTCACCAAGCCTGCCATTAAAAGGTAGTATAGTATACTGGTACGGATTCCTGAAGCAGGACTCTTTGAAGCAACATTACACAATGCATACACGAATAGAGACTTTTTCTGAGTTGAAAGTGTGTTGCCACATATTATAAAAGTCCAGGAAAAAGAGCAAACTACATAAATAACATCCTGTAAATTAGTTTTGACATTTGTTTTATCTTGATGGATTGAAAATGAACACCAATGAGTGAACTGATGAACATTTTTGCATAACTTATTCAAAATGTATAAATCAGGACAAATAAAGATAGAATACTATTAACCGCAACATGTAAGTGTAAAAAAAACAACAACAACAACATTATGATTTTTATATTTTCAGAATGTGCTTGTTGTATTTTTAAACAAAGAAAACACTCTGAAGTTGTTTTTATTGTTAGGTTATGCTGCCTTGATTTTACCAGTCCGGCCCACTTGGGAGTAGATTTTTCACCATGTGGCCCCCGATCTAAAATGAGTTTGACGCCACTGCTTTACTGCCACCTGGCGGCCAAAGTAGATAGTGCAACCCCCAATTCGTCACGTTTCATGCGTCAGGTAAACCGCGACGACTGGGGCCATATGATTCCCCTTCGTACTGTATCTTGGGTGTTGTCAGGTTTTTTTACATTGTGTCATTTAGTTTTTTTGGGCGTTTTTTTTACAAAAAGAGGTCTTGCAAAAAAGGAACCATTCCTATATTTGGGTTCATAGGGCAATTTTTTTTAACTGAAGGTTTGGCTGCTTGTGTCCAGGTAAAGAAGATGAAGCTCATCAAGGATGTGATCGCACTGAGGTTCAAGACATCGGAGAGCGAAGGGGTGATTCTTCACGGGGAGGGCCAGCAGGGGGACTACATTACCCTGGCGCTGCGCAAAGCTAAGTTGCAGCTGCAGATCAACCTGGGTAGGCAACACCAACAACAAGTTCAAGAGAAAAAAAGTGATATATTTACAGTGTCAGCATTGGTGACAGCATTTTTTCAGCATTCGCGAGTCATTTATGAAGGACCTGCAACATGTGGTTGGTCATGCTACTGTATGTCCATTACAGGCAGTAACCAGTACGGCTCAATCCTGGGTCATACCTCAGTGACCACGGGCAGCCTCCTGGATGACAATCACTGGCACTCAGTGGTGATTGAGCGCTACCGCCGGAATGTCAACTTCACCTTGGACAGACACACTCAGCACTTCAGGACCAACGGGGAGTTCGACCACCTCGACTTGGACTATGAGGTTAGTAGATATGTTTACGATGATACTGTATATGTAAATAACTGTTGGGCAGTCAACCAATACTGACTAAGTTCAAACCCTCAAGAGATCCAAGAGACGTTTTGTGTCATATCATTTTTTCAAGGCAGTATTTTCAAGGCAAATGACACATTTAGACTTAGACTTAGACTTCCTTTATATTGTCATTCAAATCTGAACTTTACAGTACCGATAAAAACAACATTTTGTTGCATTAGCTCATGGTGGTGCGGGATAAAAAATCAATAAGGTGCATGTATAAATAAATAGATTATTGTACAGATAAATATATTGCACTTTTGCATATGCAGCCACTTTTATGGATGTATGTTATATTGTCTTTATATTCCAGCGAGTTCATCCGTTTTGGGGGGGAAATCAGGGGATTATTATGATGCGTTCAAGAGTCTTACAACCTGAGGGAAGAAGCTGTTACAGAATCTAGAGGTTCTGCTACGGAGCCTGCGGAACCTCTTTCTAGAGTCCAGCAGTGAAAACAGTCCTTGGTGGGGGTGGGAGGAATCTCTGCAGATTTTCTGAGCCCTGGTCAGGCAGCAGCTTTTTGCTATCTCCTGACTAGGAGGAAGAATAGTCCTGATGAACTTTTCCGCTGTCCTCACCACTCTCTGCCGAGATTTCCAGTCTGAGGCATTGCAGGCTCCAGTCAAGACAGAGATGCAGTTGGTCAGCAAGCTCTCTATAGTGCCTCCGTAGAATGTAGTGAGAACAGGGGGAGGGAGCTGTGCTCTTTACATCTGACGCAAAAAGTGCATGCACTGCTGAGTTCTAAGAGCTCCGGTGTGTAGGGACCAGGTCATATTGTTAATTACCTGCACCCCCAGGAATTTGGTGCTGCTTACGATCTCCACTGCTGCGCCGTTGATGAATCGTCAAATGGGAAAGGTACCCGTCCCTGATTGATATTAGGGCTGCAATTAATTGTTCCTAATGACAAAAAATGTCCAATTTAAGTCCACCTATATGTACAGTTATTGATCTTAACAACTATAATTCAATCAATGATGGTAACATTTTGTATGTACAACCAGCTTGGTTGGACCTACTTTATCCCATTTAAAGCAGGCAGCAAAATATAACACCTTTTACTTTTACTGCCTTGCTACTGAAGTGTGTGTCGCTATGTGTGTTGAATGATATAGCGAGTGTCTGCATGTTATAATTCAGTTAGGGCTATCAAATATTTTAGAATATTGAATCGTGATTAATCGCATTCCGTCCACAGTTATCTCTTAATTAATCGTGATTAATCGCAGAATAACATTTTTTTCCTCTAAGTTTTCCTTACACATAATTTTCAAGGTTTCAATACTATCAACTAGGGCTGCAATGCTTGGACAAATGTCGACAATGAAATGTGTCGCCGACAATTATTGTCACACTCCACCTCGGGTGAAGGTAATGTAACCTTTGCAAACCAGACTTCAACTCAAGGATGGCAAGGCACGCAGTTGATAACAGTTTAAAAACATGTAATTAAAAACCCAAAAATTGTTAATAGGTGAATAAAAAAAGGAAGACAAAGCACCCACAATCTCAGTAGATGTTTGATGCATGTAGAGTGAAACTCTTGCTCAGGACAGACAACCTCCTCTGGCTGTGACAGACAGCAGACTGCAGAAAATTGGCATTTTCCCCACTTATATAGCCCATAGCCCCGCCCACTAGCTGGGACCAATTTGACAGGGGAAATTAAGAAAACAGTTATTTTGTAAATTACACCATGAATAACCATCACATGTCTAAGAAGTATTCACATTGTACTTTTGTATTTGTAAAGCAATCATTTTTGTATACAGTGTATTCAGGCTTAGACAACACAACTTTTAAATGTCCAGTGTCCTTTAGCAACACCCAGGTCCTGAAAGTCATGGTTTGGCCCAAGTTAGGCCTAATTAGTCAAAGCAGGGGTGCTCAGCTACATAAAGCCTTCAGCCCCACCCTGATTCTTTTAGCCACACATGCAGAGCCATGGTGAGTGACAGCTTACAATTTGTTTTTTGAGCATGCTTTCCACTGACTAAAAAAAAAAATTGCATGGTTTGAGAGGAAGCCAAAGATGAAACAGTAGTGATGGGTTGATGAGGCGTGATGTATCGACACATTGCAAAACTGTATTGATACTGTGTCAATACTGTGTCACTAAATACTGACATCTGCTGGACATTAAAAATCCCTACAGGCAACCTATGGACTGACTCAACTGACACTGATTTTATGACCTAGTATATACAATAATATAAACCAAGTCATTGTATTTCATTTGGAATTATTTCATATCTTCATTTGAATAAAAATATATATTTTTTTATCTTTTTTAGATACAGTCAATAAATAATGTGAACATGTATCATTACATGGAAATCTAAGAGAACGTGTTGTGAATGAGGATACTTGTGGACTGGGATTTTTTTATTATTTTTTTTTTTTACATGCGCTCTGAATTGATTGAAACTTTTATTAGTAGATTGCACAGTTCAGTACATATTCCATAAAATTGACCACTAAATGGTAACACCCCAATAAGGTTTTCAAATTGTTTAAGTAGGGGTCCAAGTTAATCAAATCATGGTAAAAACGTAATAATGAGTGATCCATCGAGCTGGATTCGAACCAGTGCTCTAAGGAACTCGGCATACGGAAGTAAAGCCATCCACTCCACCAACTGGGCTATCGAGGGAATTAGAAACCTCCGTACCGAAACAGTTCAATACAAATACACGAACAGTTACAGCCCTACTAACAGATCAAGTAGAAACTTTGAGAGAACAGGATGAAACAACAAGGAAATGAACACAAATACCTTTTTTTCCGATATAAGATCAAAATATTCCGACACGGTAGAAACATTTTTTTTTGCCTGAGGCTGCTCCATGATCTCCGACGACGATAAATGACGAATAAACAACGACAGAAGTGCGGCGATTCTGTTGGCAGCAGCATCTCGTTGACAAATGCACTTCCTTCTAAACACAATTTGGCGCGCAGGTGCCAGTGCGATACAGTTCGGGTATCGGTCACGTGACCAAAACAGCTCATGATCGGTCACGTGACTTTCTAAAAGTGGTACGCGCACCGACACAGGGTTTCGCTCTATGAGCTCGACGCATGGGCCGATGCATCACTATCAAACAGTGACGGTGTGGGGTCAAACGGTCACAATTATATTTGTCGGCAATAGTCGTGACATCATCACTCATTTTTTTTCTGGGCGGAATTGGGTCCGCATCGCCACTCCCAAAAACCTTGCCAGTGATGAAAGTGTGAGAACATTTCCTCTTATTCTTGTTAAAAACATGAATACGTTGCTCATTTTGCAAAGCGGACCTTGTTGTTATGGCAGTATATCTGTGATACCCGAGCATTTTAAGCGGAGGCATGATGTCGGACATCTGAAGGGAGGATGCATCTCAACCTCGCTAAGAGTGTTAGCTTATGCCTTTCTAGCTAGCCAACAACTGTGAGACCAAGTTGTGTGAAAAATACATTTCACTGTAATTTTCTTCATCAATTTAAGTACGTTTTAAAGTAGCGTCAATTTGCAGTGCCGTAGAAAAGGCACAATAACAACAACACAGTAATATAATGATGACACTCACACCGACAGCCACACACACACACACACACACCGACAGACACACACACACACGCACACACAGGCAGGCACCAATGTGGAGGTATTAATAGATTAAACTGCCAAGAGTTTATCAATAGTCAAATATACCAGCGTGCAGCTTTTTAAACATCATCACAGAATGCTTTATTTCTTTTTGAGGGAGTGAGATTTTGTGTTTTGTTGTTTGTTTTCATTACTTATATTTTGACGGTGTTTTGATACATAAGCAAGGTTAATTGTTTGTTTTGTTTTTTTTTAGCAATTTGCCTTTCCTTTCTTTTAAATGGACAACATTTAATTTTTTGTAACAGCTGAATGAGCAGCACAGTTACATTTTAGATGGATATTTTTGAATGAATTAGTGACTTTTTTTGTTCGTATGCACATCTAAAATAACTTCAACTGCATGGTAAGTGGGAATCAATACTGGCACTCAACAGTACGAATGTTTGGTACTTTTGATAAATATATTGATAAACGTTATTTGTTTCTTCATAATTTTTTTTTTCTTCTTGAAACACTTATTGTATCATTTAAAAATGAGCTAATGATAACAGGGTTTTACAGTTGTTATATCTTGTTTTCTTACATTTCTGAGTCTCATTTGCAAGTAATATATAGTAGACCTTTCATGCTGTTGTAATTCTAAGTATTAGTATATAGGCTAAGGTGTTACTTAGCTAGAAAGTAGTCTTTACCATTTAGTTGAATATGCCAATATTTGGTTGAGCCCTACAAAGTATTTATACTTTAGGTATTTTACTTATTTCACATCAACTGTTTAATTATTCCGTTTATCTTAGTGGTAGTTTTCATTACCAAATTAAGAGGTGTTGAACTTGCAATGTAAAGTTGTTAATGCTAATTAGTACCATGTACTGTATACGGAAAAATCCAATGCAGCATCAAGCTAGCGCATTTTGGCAAAGTAGATTTTTACTGTAATTTGGAGTGTTTTCTATCAGGCATGCATACCATACCATACCAACTTTATTTATAAAGCCCTTAAAAAACAACCACAGTTGAAGAACAAAGGGCTGTACACCTCAAAGAAATAAAGGCAAAGGACAGACCAAAAAAACAACAACATTTAAAACAGAAGTAAAAAACACATTGAAATAGCAAATACAAATGACCCTAAGAACAATGTGTTAGATAAAAATCAATTAAAAACAGTTAAAAAAGTTAAAACTTAAAAACAGTTTAAAGTCTCATGCTGGGTTAAAAGCCAGTGAATAAAAATGGGTTTTAAGAAAGGTCTTAAAAATAGCCAAAGAAGGGGCCTGTCTCACATGGAGAGGGAGATCGTTCCAGAGTTTGGGACCCGCAACAGAGTCTGCATGCTTTGTTGTCATGGAAAACTGCAACATTATCTAGAAGCAGTTTGGCTGAGTCCGCTGTGACTGCGACTTGAGTGCCTGTTTCCTCACCAAGTGTATGAGCTGGTGTTTAATCTACAACCTGACATGACATCAGGAGCAACCAAATCATTGAAAAATGGCACCATTTGAATTGATCGAGAGAATTTGGTCGCTGCCTATAAAAGTACCAAAATTGCTACTCAGCCCCAACATCAACATGGGACTGGACATTTTTAATTCCCACACATTATTTTCCAGTGATAAGAAAAATAATACCATTGAATAAAATGTTTTGTTACTATCGCATTAACTTTGACAACCAGAGTGTTTTTGGATCATGTTTTTGTTATGTTCTGTTAGTTTTAGACTCCTTTAGTTCCTGTTTTTGCGCACCCTTGTTTGTTTTAGTTACCATGGCCACTTTTGATTTTCACCTGCCTCATTTGACACACACACCTGGCTCTAATCAAAGAGACTATTTAAGCCTGTCGATGCCAGTTAGTCGGGCTGGCGACATTCTGTCATGACGGGGGGGTTTTCGCAGCTTACTGCGAGGATTGTTCTCCCAGGACGCAAACGGGCTACTGCGGACATGGCGTGCAGGTGAAAACATGATTTAATCTTGAATCTCAAATGTGGAAACAAAAAGGCGCACAAGGCGAAAGCACAACTTAACACAGGAAACAAAAACTAACACTTAGACTGAACTATGGACATGAAACGAAAGTCGCTAACTGTGGCATGATTAAACAAAAACTTACTTGGCATGGCATGAAGCATGAGAAGAGTTATAGCAAGAATACTAGCATGAAAAGATTGTCAACAGAGCAATGTTGCCAGGCCGACTAACTGGCATCGACAGGCTTTAATAGTCTCTTTGATTAGAGCCAGGTGCGCGTGTCAAATAAGGCAGGTGAAAATCATAAGTCGCCATGGTAACTAAAACAAACAAGGGTGCACAAAAAAAGGAACTAATGAAGTCTAAAACTAACAGAACATAACAAAAACATGATCCGGACCACATATCATGACACCTTGAAAGGGTTAATAATCCCCAAAATATAATTATTTTATATACACTTACCGGATAATTGAAAATCTAAGACAAATTAAATTGACTATACTTATAAAATAACAAATATAATTCTGAATTAATTAAATATACAAAAATAGACTGATTAAATAATTAGAAATTAATTTAAAAAGTAATATTTTTCACAATTTTAGATTCAAGATTCAAGATTGTTTATTGTCATATGCACAGTTAAACAGACAGTTTGCCATACAATGAAAATCTTACTTTGCTAGTCCACCCTTCAACAAGTCGCACGGTACTTAGCTAACAATAAAAATAAAAAGTATATACAAAGCACAGTAAGTAATAGGGCTGTGAATCTTTGGCTGTCCCACGATTCGATTCAATATCAATTCTTGGGGTCACGATTCGATAATATATCGATTTTTTTCGATTCGATTCGATTCTCGATTTAAAAACGATTTTTTTCCTGATTTAAAAGGATTCTGTTTACATTCAATACATAGGATTTCAGCAGGATCTACCCCAGTCTGCTGACATGCAAGCAGAGTAGTAGATTTTTGTAAAAAGCTTTTATAATTGTAGAGGAGAATGTTTTATAAACTGATTGCAATAATGTAAATTTGTTTTAACTATTAAACGAACCAAAAATATGACTTATTTTATCTTTGTGAAAACATTGGACACAGTGTGTTGTCAAGCTTATGAGATGCAATGCAAGTGTAAGCCACTGTGACACTATTGCTCTTTTTTATTATTTTTATAAATGTCTAATGATAATGTCAATGAGGGATTTGTAAACACTGCTATGCTGAAATTATAACTAATATTGATACTGTTGTTGATAATATTCATTTTTGTTTCATTACTTTTGATTTATTCTGTGTCGTGTTTGTCTCCTCTCAATTGCTCTGTTTATTGGAGTTCTGAGTGTTGCTGGGTCAGGTTTGGTTTTGGAATTGGATTGCATTGTTATGGTATTGCTGTGTAGTGGTTTGTTGGATTGCTAAAAAAAAAAAAAAAATAAGTGTTTTTTTTTTTTTAAATCGATTTTTTAAAAATTTGAATCAATTCTGAATCGAACAACATAAACGATTCGATTCGTATTCAAATCGATTTTTTCCCACACCCCTAGTAAGTAACAACATTATTGCACATTCGGATTGACAGTCAACAGTATAAATATGGAGGTGACCTAGGGTCACAGCAGCAGTTAAAGTGTCTTTAGTGATCAAATGTGAAAGGTGTCTACAGTGATGGTTCACAGTTCAGGGGTGGTCAAGGTAGATGTCTTTTGTTCAAAAGTGTTTTACTACATTTTTTAGAAATATATTTTTGCGGGCAGGGGCGAATTAATGCATATTTAAAGGCCTTTTTAAGGATTAAAATGAATTTACAATTACCTCATTTCTAATAAATCCAGTCCACATCCTAGATATGGGCTCTTGGATTTTAGATATGCAGAGGCACTGCTCATAACTTAGGGTGTCAGCTATCTGCACAGTAAAAATGATAGTGCACAGGAAATGAGATATTGGCTTTACACTGTGCTAATATGATGCTAATCCATAACACTCACATAATTAACGTCGCTCAGTAATGGAATGCAAGGAGTTTGCACAATAATAATACTTACAGCAGGAAATTGATTTTCTTGGGAAAGTGGTATGAAAATGCGTAATGTAATAACGTGCTTACTTGCTGTTGTGTAGTTTGTGTGTGCATATAAATGTATACGTGTCCGACTCTTTTGATGTGTGTGCACGTGTGTTTGTGTGACCCCCGTCGGACACCGAGACTGCAGGCAGGACAATTAAAGTGAAACTCTTCAATTAAAGAGATCCTCAGTCAGGGAAATCGACACAGCAAAGTGGGTTTGTGTGCACGCTGGAACTTCTGCTGCTTCAATTGAAGCCTCGTGACTAAATATCCGGCTTTATTTGTGTCCATCCGTGGCGGTAATTACAAGGACTAGTGCGCATCCTTCAAATAAACTGAAGATATGTGAGAGGGTGGAAAAATGTGCCATTGAGTTTCCATCAGTTTGAGGTTTGTGACCATCTCCCCAGCTTCTTCAAAGATGTCCATTTATTAGCATCAGTCTTCTTACCTCTGGGCTACAAACCGCCATCAGATTCTTTAACTGGCTTGTTCCATCGCTCCAGCTGTCACATTGTCTTTAATCATTTACTATTTACTTTCCACACTCCACTGAACGGCACGTAGACAATGACACCCAATCCTGGAACCAAATCAAAGATCATGTGTTTATAATTGAGGTTGTAAAGAGTTAGGTAAACTTTCCAGAGTGGGAACTTTAGCTGAGGGAATCTAAAACATGTCATTATATTATGACTTTCCGACTCAATTACAATGAATGATATCAACTTGGGAGACCCTACCAGGGGGCATAAACAGGTCCTAGGTGAGGGATCAGACAAAGAGCAGCTCGAAGACCTTTATGAAGAAGAAAAATCATGGACCCAGATTTCCCTCGCCCGGACGCGGGTCACCGGGGCCCCCCTCTGGAGCCAGGCCTGTAGGTGGGGCACGATGGCGAGCGCCTGGTGGCCGGGCCTGTTCCCATGGGGCCCGGGCGGGCACAGCCCGAAGAGGCAACGTGGGTCACCCCTCCAATGGGCTCACCACCCACAGCAGGGGCCATAGAGGTCGGGTGCAATGTGAGCTGGGCGGCAGCCGAAGACAGGGCACTTGGCGGTCCGATCCTCGGCTACAGAAGCTAGCTCTTGGGACGTGGAACATCACCTCACTGGGGGGAAGAAGCCTGAGCTAGTGCGCGAAGTGGAGAAGTTCCGGCTGGATATAGTCGGACTCCCTTCGACGCACAGCAAAGGCTCTGGAACCACATCTCTCGAGAGGGGCTGGACTCTCTCCCACTCTGGCGTTGCCGGCAGTGAGAGGCGACGGGCTGGGGTGGCAATTCTTGTTGCCCACCCGCTCAAAGCCTGTACGTTGGAGTTCCACCCCGGTGGACGAAAGGGTAGCCTCCCTTCGCCTTCGGGTGGGGGGACGGGTCCTGACTGTTGTTTGTGCTTAGGCACCAAACAGCAGTTCAGAGTACCCACCCTTTTTGGGTACACCATTGTCCTACTGGGGGACTTCAACACTCATGTTGACAACGACAGTGAAACCTGGAGAGGCGTGATTGGGAAGAATGGCCGCCCAGATCTGAACTCGAGTGGCGTTTTGTTATTGGACCTCTGTGCTCGTCACAGTTTGTCCATAACAAACACCATGTTCAAAAATAAGTGTGAATGTGAGTGTGAACTTTTTCTGTCTATCTGTGTTGGCCCTTCCATGAGGTAGCGACTTGTCCAGGGTGTAACCCGCCTTCCTCCCGAATGCAGCTGAGATAGGTCTCCAGCACCCCCCGCGAACCCAAAAAGAGACAAGCGGTAGGAAATGGATGGATGAATATCAACTTGACATTGTTTTGCGATATATAAACTGATTAAGGTAATGATACATGTTTTGTCCAAGTGACATGCATGCAAACAGTTCCGGTTTATTTGTGAATAGGGGAGGTCTCCTGATATGATATTGATATTAAATATGAGTCTGCTCCCTAATGTGAACAAGACGAAGGAGCTGGTCATCGACTTCAAGAAGAGCATGACCCCTGTGGAACCTTTCAATATCCAGGGACGGGAGGTGGAAGTAGTGGGGCAGTACGATAACCTGAGAGTCACGTGAACAGCAGACTGGACTGGAAGGATAACTGCAATGCTGTTTACAAGAAGGGCATGAGCAGACTCTTTTTCCGGAGGAAGCTTAGGTCCTTCAATGTGTGCAGCAAGGTGTTGGAGATCTTTTATCAGTCTGATGTGGCCAGTGCCCTGTACTTTGCAGTGCTTTGTTGGGGGAGCAGCACCAGCAAAAGGGACTTAAACCGGATTGGCAAACAGATCTGGAAAACCGGCCAAACTATTGGCACGCAGTTGGAGGCGTTTGTGTCAGTGAGGGACAGGAGGACACTGGACAAACTGCTCACCATCATGGACAATCCTGCTCACCCACTCCACCAGACAATTTGAGGGACAGCGGCGCTCATACTCCAACAGGCTCCTTCAGCTTCGTTCCCACAGTGTTTGAGTCAAGAACTCCTTCATTCCACACACCATCCAGCTGTATAATCACTCGCCATACAGCAATAGATGATATCTTTATTACCTGACCGCTTCTATGTTAGCTACCTCTCTTTGTTTATAATGTTATTTTCTGCTGGATCTATTACATATACTGTAATATTGCACATGGCAATTGTTATATATTGTATATATAATATAAAAATACATTATAATATAATAATTTAATATATCAGTATATATCATGTATTGTCTATATCAGTGGTTCTCAAACTTTTTTCAGTGATGTACCCCCTGTGAACATTTTTTAAATTCAAGTACCCCCTAATCAGAGCAAAGCATTTTTGGTTGAAAAAAAGAGATAAAGAAGTGAAATACAGCACTATGTCATCAATTTCTGATTTGTTAAATTGTACAACAGCGCAAACTATTGCTCATTTGTAGCGGTCTTTCTTGAACTATTTGGAAAAGAAGACATACAAATAACTAAAAACTTGTTTGAAATAATCAAGTGATTCAATTATAAATAAACATGTTTGCACATAGAAGTAATCATCAACTTAAAGTGCCCTTTTTGGGGATTTTAATAGAGATCCATCTGGATTCATGAACTTAATTCTAAAAATTTCTTCACAAAAAAAGAAATATTTAACATCAATATTAATGTAACATGTACACAAAAAATCTATCTGTCAACACTGAATATTGCATTGTTGCATTTCTTTTCACAGTTTATGAACTTACATTCTTATTTTGTTGAAGTAATAATATATCTATAAAGGATTTATGAATTGTTGCTATTTTTAGAATATTTTTAAATAATCTCACATACCCCTGGCATACCTTCAAGTACCCCCAGGGGTGCGCGTACCCCCATTTGAGAACCACTGGTCTATAAAATACATAAATATTACATAAATATTATATTTTATATTGCTACTATTGTACCATTTTTGTCTACTTTATACCTGCATTATCCTTTCAATCCTAACAGTTTCCATCCTTTGTAACTGAGCTACTGTGTGGAACAATTTACCTTGTGGATCAATTAAAGTTTGTCAAAGTCTAAGTCCGATATCAGCTAGTATCGGATGATATTGGTTAGCGTCTAAAATATCTGATACAAGCAGTCCTGCAGCATGTTTACTTGTGCAAAGCTGGACAGCCAGTAAACATCTAAAAGTTCTCCAATGAACACTCAAGGCTGGTCTTTTTTTGTATTTTATTGAAGTCATTTATAAAAGGTAAACATGGTAGGCCATACGATACCAAGAGCTCGGGGTTGCACTGTAGCTAAGCGCCCAATAATTGAACAATATTGAAGTGAAGTGAAGTGAATTATATTTATAAAGCACTTTTCTCTCATGAATCAAGGCGTTTTACATAGTGAAACCTATTATCTAAGTTACATTTAAACCGGTGTGAGTTGCACTGGGAGCGGGTGGGTAAAGTGTCTTGGCCAAGGACTCAACAACAGTGACTAGGATGGCGGAAGCGGGGATCAAACTTGGAACCCTCAAGTTGCTGACACGGCCGCGCTACTAATCGAGTCATGCCACCCAATATTGCAATCTAAGACGCCACATTTGTCAATATAAACAATTACCAAATAAGTACAGTTGCATATGATTGTTTGTACACATACAAAGTCTCCAGGCATATTAGAAAGTATCCAGTAACAAATGTGTCCGCATCATTCAACGCCCTGCGTCATGAACATGATTTAATACATTATTGTGACTGCTAGGTGTCATCAAAACACAAATTACCACTCCACTTCAAAAGCATAAATGTCATAATTTGTGTGTTTTTAATACCTATACCAATGTTCTCTGAGTAATTTCACCCAATCAAGCATTTTCCAACATTCAACAAAGTAATTAAAGCATGTACTATGATCCCTGCTCATATTGTATCAGATTTATTTCGGTACCGGCCGATACTAAAGCCTTCAATATCGATATCATGTCGGAGGTGAAAAAGTTGTATCGGGACAGCCGCAAATTACAAAAACACACTTGGGCTACACACACGATGAAGGAGAGAGCTAATCGGAGGAAACAAAGGTTAGGTTCAACTTACGACAAAAATGAGCACACGGGGAACAAAACACAGGCTAATCAGAGGCAGGTCATGACAGCAATTGTCTATTATTTGAATGTAACAATATTCATGACTTTTGGTTTCATACCTACAAAATTGGCTAAAATGCGAACACTTAGCATGCTAGTTAGCTCTTAGCATGCAAAAAAAGTAACAGCAAGTAACATCTGTGACTTTTAGTATTATACTGAAAAAATTGGCTAAAATGCAGAGAAACTTGACTTTCTTGTTTACTTACCAAATTGGTAAAACTGTTCAAATTTAGCATGCTAATTATCTGTTAGCATGCTATCAAAATAATGGCAAATAGCAGCATCCTCTCATTTTTTTTCTACCGACAAAATTGGCAAAAAATGCTAACATTCATTGAGCATGCGGGCATCTTGCATTTTGACTTTGGAAAATTAATTTGTTTCTGCAATACACCAAAATCAACAAATAGAATTCATACTCTGTGTGCTTTAATTTGATTTGGAATTATAATTTTACTTTCTGTGTACAACCTACCTTTTTTAAGTTGAATTAAACTTTGGGAGATATTCTCAATTCAATTCGGAATTTTGCAAAACTCAGTTACTTTTACGCTAACAATGAATTAAAAAACTAAACAGGCTCTGTCCAAATATCGCTGCTTCCAACAGTAAGAGCTTCAGCATTGCAGTTTTATGGCAATACAGACACACAGTATGTTTTTTTTCCTGCTCTGCCTTCCCGATAGTTGAGCTTCGGGGGGATGCCCTACAGCGGAAAGCCGGTGGGAGGAGGCCACAAAAACTTTAAAGGCTGCATGGAGAGCATCAACTACAATGGAGACAACATTACTGACTTGGCCCGAAGGAAGAAGCTGGACACGTCAAGCTTTGTGAGTCCAAAAAAAAAAATGTCTATAAAGTACCCAGTCAGCCAGAAAGTTGAGGGTTACATGCTTAGTCCGAAGTTTTATAAAGCATATTAATTATTAATTGAAGCAATGCTTATGACTATTCATGTCTTTCTCTCCATCCAAACAGCGTAACCTGTCATTTTCTTGCGTGGAGACGCAGTCCTTTCCAGTCTTCTTTAACGCCACCAGCTTCCTGCAGCTGCCGGGTCGGGCAGCTCACGACATTGTGTCGGTGAGCTTCCAGTTCCGCACGTGGAACCCTTACGGGCTCCTCATCTTCAGTAACCTAGACGACGGAACGCTGGAAGTTTCGCTAGAAGACGGCAAGGTGGGCGTTCACATTAATGTGACCAAGACCACCAAGCACTACAGGGCGGACTTGGCGTCAGGTAAGTGGATAACGCTGGACTTATCTGAAATACTCAATAAATGTAAATATATATATATATATATATATATATATATATATATATTTATATATATATATATATCCTCTCTGAGCTGCTACCTTACCGTGGTAGAGGAGTTTGCGTGACCCAATGATCCTAGGAGCTATGTTGTTTGGGGGCTTTCATGCCCCCTGGTAGGGTCTCCCAAGACAAACAGGTCCTAGGTGAGTGATCAGACAAAGAACAGCTCAAAGACTTCTATGGAATTACAACAAAATGAACTCAGATTTCCCTTGCCCGGACGCAGGTCACCGGGGCCCCGCTCTGGAGCCAGGCCCGGAATTGGGGCACGATGGCGAGCGCCTGGTGGCCAGGCCTGTCCCCATGGGGCCCGGCCAGGCACAGCCCGAAGAGGCAACGTGGGTCATCCCTCCAATCGGCTCACCACTCATAGGAGGGGCCATAGAGGTTGGGTGCAATGTGAGCTGGGCGGCAGCCGAAGGCAGGGCACTTGGCGGTCCGATCCTCGGCTACAGAAGCTAGCTCTTGGGACTTGGAACGTCACCTCACTGGGGGGGAAGGAGCCTGAGCTAGTCCGCGAGGTAGAGAAGTTCCGGCTGGATATAGTCGGACTCACCTCGACGCACAGCAAGGGCTCTGGAACCAGTTCTCTCGAGAGGGACTGGACCCTCTTCCACTCTGGCGTTGCCGGCAGTGAGAGGCGACGGGCTGGGGTGGCAATTCTCATTGACCCCCGGCTCAAAGCCTGCACGTTTGAGTTCAACCCAATGGACGAGAGGGTAGCTTCCCTTCGCCTTCGGGTGGGGGGACGGGTCCTGACTGTTGTTTGTGCTTATGCACCAAACAGCAGTTCAGAATACCCACCCTTTTTGGGGACACTCGAGGGAGTACTGGAAAGTGCTCCCCCGGGGGATTCCCTTGTCCTACTGGAGGGACTTCAACGCTCATGTTGGCAACGACAGTGAAACCTGGAGAGGCGTGATCGGGAAGAATGGTCGCCCGGATCTAAACCCGAGTGGTGTTTTGTTATTGGACTTTTGTGCTCGTCACGGATTGTCCATAACAAACACCATGTTCAAACATAAGGGTCTCCATACGTGCACTTGGCACCAGGACACCCTAGGCCGCAGTTCCATGATCGACTTTGTAGTTGTGTCATCGGATTTGCGGCCTCATGTTCTGGACACCCGGGTGAAGAGAGGGGCGGAGCTTTCTACCGATCACCACCTGGTGGTGAGTTGGCTGCGATGGTGGGGGAGGATGCCAGACAAACCTGGCAGGCCCAAGCGCATTGTGAGGGTCTGCTGGGAACGTCTGGCAGAGTCTCCTGTCAGAGAGAGTTTCAATTCACACCTCCGGGAGAACTTTGAACATGTCACGAGGGAGGTGCGGGACATTGAGTCCGAGTGGACCATGTTCCGAACCTCTATTGTCGAGGCGGCTGATTGGAGCTGTAGCCGCAAGGTTGTTGGTGCCTGTCGTGGCGGTAATCCCAGAACCCGTTGGTGGACACCAGCAGTGAGGGATGCTGTCAAGCTGAAGAAGGAGTCCTATCGGGTTCTTTTGGCTCATAGGACTCCGGAGGCAGTGGACGGGTACCGACGGGCCAAGCGGTGTGCAGCTTTAGCGGTCGCGGAGGCAAAAACTCGGAAATGGGAAGAGTTCGGGGAAGCCATGGTAAACGACTTCCGGACGGCTTCGAAGCGATTTTGGACCACCATACGCCGCCTCAGGAAGGGGAAGCAGTGCACTATCAAAACCGTGTATGGCGCTGATGGTGTTCTGCTGATTTCGACTGCGGATGTTGTGGATCGGTGGAGGGAATACTTCGAAGACCTCCTCAATCCCACCAACACGTCTTCCTTTGAGGAAGCGGTGCCTGGGGGTTCTGTGGTGGGCTCTCCTATTTCTGGGGCTGAGGTTGCTGAGGTAGTTAAAAAGCTCCTCGGCGGCAAGGCCCCGGGGATGGATGAGACCCGCCCGGAGTTCCTTAAGGCCCTGGATGCTGTGGGGCTGTCTTGGTTGACAAGACTCTGCAGCATCGCGTGGACATCGGGGGCGGTACCTTTGGATTGGCTGACCGGGGTGGTGGTCCCTCTCTTTAAGAAGGGGGACCGGAGGGTGTGTTCCAACCATCGTGGGATCACACTCCTCAGCCTTCCCGGTAAGGTTTATTCAGGTGTACTGGAGAGGAGGCTTCGCCGGATAGTCGAACCTCGGATTCAGGAGGAACAGTGTGGTTTTCGTCCTGGTCGTGGAACTGTGGACCAGCTCTATACTCTCGGCAGGGTTCTTGAGGGTGCATGGGAGTTTGCCCAACCAGTCTACATGTGCTTTGTGGACTTGGAGAAGGCATTCGACCGTGTCCCTCCGGAAGTCCTGTGGGGAGTGCTCAGAGTGTATGGGGTACCGGACTGTCTTATTGTGGCAGTCCGCTCCCTGTATGACCAGTGTCAGAGCTTGGTCTGCATTGCTGGCAGTAAGTCGGACACGTTTCCAGTGAGGGTTGGACTCCGCCAACGATGTCATTTGTTACAGATTCTGTTCATAACTTTTATGGACAGAATTTATAGGCGCATCCAAGGCGTTGAGGGGATCCAGTTTGGTGGCCACAGGATTAGGTCTTTGCTTTTTGCAGATGATGTAGTCCTGATGGCTTCATCTGGCCGGGATCTTCAGCTCTCTCTGGATCGGTTCGCAGCCGAGTGTGAAGCGACCGGAATGAGAATCAGCACCTCCAAGTCCGAGTCCATGGTTGTCGCCCGGAAAAGGGTGGAGTGCCATCTCCGGGTTGGGGAGGAGACCCTTGCCCCAAGTGGAGGAGTTCAAGTACCTAGGAGTCTTGTTCACGAGTGGGGGAAGAGTGGATCGTGAGATCGACAGGCGGATCGGTGCGGCGTCTTCAGTAATGCGGACGTTGTATCGATCCGTTGTGGTGAAGAAGGAGCTGAGCCGGAAGGCAAAGCTCTCAATTTACCGGTCGATCTACATTCCCATCCTCACCTATGGTCATGAGCTTTGGGTCATGACCGAAAGGATAAGATCACGGGTACAAGCGGCCGAAATGAGTTTCCTCCGCCGGGTGGCGGGGCTCTCCCTTAGAGATAGGGTGAGAAGCTCTGCCATCCGGGAGGAGCTCAACGTTAAGCCGCTGCTCCTTCTCATCGAGAGGAGCCAGATGAGGTGGTTCGGGCATCTGGTCAGGATGCCACCCGAACGCCTCCCTAGGGAGGTGTTTAGGGCATGTCCAGCTGGTAGGAGGCCACGGGGAAGACCCAGGACACGTTGGGAAGACTATGTCTCCCGGCTGGCCTGGGAACGCCTCGGGATCCCCCGGGAAGAGCTAGACGAAGTGGCTGGAGAGAGGAAAGTCCGGGCTTCCCTGCTTAGGCTGCTGCCCCCGCGACCCGACCTCGGATAAGTGGAAGATGATGGATGGATGGATATATATATATATATAAATATATATATATATATATATATATATATATATATATATATATATATATATATATATATATATATATATATAAATAATATCCATTTTTTACTGCTTGTATACACACTATTACGCATATATACATATACACACACACACACACACACATATATATATATATATATATATATATATATATATATATATACACATGTATGTATATATGTACAGTATATATATATACATATATATATATATATATATATATATATATGTACAGTATATATACATATACATATATATACGTATATATGTATATGCGTATGTATATGTATATATATATATATATATATACGTATAGATATATACACATATGTATGTATATATATATATATATATATATATATATATATATATATATATATATATATATATATATATATATATATGTATATATATATATATATATGTATATATATATATATATATATATATATATATATATATATATATATATATATATATATATATGTATATGTATACAATTGACCACTAAATGGTAACACCCGAATAAGTTTTTCAACTTGTTTAAGTCCACGTTAATCAATTCATGATATAAATTCATATATATATATATATATATATATATATATTTATATATATATATATATATATATATATATATATATATATATATATATATATATATATATATATATGGTTGTGTATATATATATATATATATATATATATATATATATATATATATATATAAATATAGAAGTTGTATAGTTATTAGGGCTGTCAAAAATAATCATCGTGATTAATCACAAAATATTGTACACACTTACATTTTTCCGAATATAAGTAATGTTTCCAATGGCAAAACAAATGAAGGCATTCATTCTGCACTGTTAAAAGTAGAACATCGCTAAAAATATAAATGTTGGGAAGAATACAATTACTTTCTTGCTATATTGTCATACTTTTGGAATATAATCAGCACCCTGCTTGAGACAAAACGGGTGGACAGAAGTCATCTTTTCAATACTTTTACAGTAATTTCTAAGTGTGATTATAAGATGTAACATTCACTTTATTTCTATTTACATCTTGAGCACATCCAATGAATGTACTTTTACTTTTTTTGGGGCTCCTCTTATCCCCTCTTTTCTTTCTTACCTCCCTCCCTCGCTCTCATTTCCTGCCGCCGTCGACACACTCATTTATTCTGTCCACTGCTGCTTTAATAGGCCAACGCCCAGGGGTAGGGATTATTACAGCGTTACCCTCTAGGCTAATTGGGCTTGAGCCTGCGATTACATCACTATTACTAGAATACACCGATACATAAGCTCACTCGCGCTGCCTTTGATTTTGTTATTACCACGTCTTAAATAAGAGAGTCACGCTGGCTAGTGGCTTCAGTGTCACTGTGGGAGAGTGCTAAGACTTGTAATGAAATGCTTAGTGGCAAAGCACAGAGGGATTAGACAGAATAAATACACACACTTGTGTGTCGCTCCACAGTGGTGGTTAGATTTTGATGATCTGCGATCTTTTAAAAAATGTATCTCGGCTTTCATCAAAGTGTGAAGTGTCACGCTGATGATGGAGATGAAATGAAGGAGATTGCACCTTTTTGAAAGAAAACATTTTCAAAGGGCATTTTTAGTCAAGAGCAGTGAGTGGTTCTCGCACATTTGAAAGTATCACCTCAAAAATAATCTGGTTTGCAAGCACTACTGTTTTCGTGACCTACGCGTAACATTCGGTAATGGGCAAGCTACCTCGAAAATGTCGTAAACTAAGGTTACTTGCATGGGATTCGTACTGATGCCATATCAGCAAGGCCATGAAGGCAGAGCTCAAAAGGGGCTAGAAAAGGATGACGACAGATGGATTTTTTTATTTTATTTCATTTTTTTAAATGCATTCTAACTTGTAAATAAAATACATTTTACAGCCGAGTCATTCGAAGGTCCTCTATTCCGCCCCCCCAAAAAAACAAATAACCATTCAAAACGCACTAACAATACTGATTAAATGTAGCTAGAGAACTGTAGCAAGCTACACTACAAGCTACAAGGCAAAAAGTAGCTTGTTACATCAATCAATCAAAGTTTATATACCGTATATTACCAAATAAACGCCCTTGGGCCGTCCTAAAAGCCGCCCGGGGTCTGAGCCCATTTTGTGAATTAAACGCCTTTTCCTAATAATAGCCCATGTCCAAATAGCTGTCCACAACTGATGGAAGGAATACTTTAAGGGGGAAGAAGAACAGAAAGATTGACTTAAACTTTAAGCTAGCGGTTGTGAAGTATGCGTAGCAGAATTCTGGTTTGGCAGCGGCCAGGCAGTTTAACATTGACCCAAAACGTGTACGCGAATGGAAACAAAAAGAAGGGAGAGCTACTCTCTTAGTCGGCAAACAATGGAAAACGGGCTCGCTTATCTGGTGGAGGTAGGAAGAAAGTGAGCGACAAGCTTGATGCTAATTTGTTTCGGTGGATACATCCCGCAAAATGATCCGCATTAAGGCCAAGGAGTTGTATGCCTCCGCTAGTGACACGAGAGACACCGAGGTGGTGTTTGGTGCAATGAGTGGCTGGCTTAATCGATTCCTGCGTCGAAACAACTTTACCGTCAGGAGGAGAAAATCTGTTGCACAGAAGGACGCTCCCGTGGAGAAGATTGTCAACTTCCTCGTTTTCTCTACTAAACAGATAGAGGCCAAAAAAATCCAGTCCAAGAATATCATCGCCATTAATGAAACAGCCGTCTGGTTAGACATGGTTGGTTTTAGTACAGTCAATGAGAGGTGCGCCCGCTCCATCTGCCACGGTGGCTCTTGCAGTCAAAGCAGACGGGACAAAGCTGAAGCCTCACATTGTGTTTAAAAGTGCTGTCTGTGATGTAAAGGCTATGCAGAGCATCCCCGGGGTGATCATAGCTTCCTCCAAGAATGGCTGGTTTAATGATCACCTGACAAAGGATTGGCTCCAGAGGGTAGTGGGGAAATTTGACTTCGGACCGAGGTTACTTGCATGGGATTCGTACTGATGCCATATCAGCGAGGCCATGAAGACAGAGCTCAAAAGGGGCTACAACTTTACAATGGCTGTAATATCTGGAGGTTGTACAAAGTACCTGCAGGCCCCTGATGTTGTGTGGAATTGCCCTTTCAAAGGGAAGCTCTGTGACTACTATGATAACTTGATGGCTGGTGATAAAGACAAGACCTACAAAAAGTCAGGGAGCATGAGAGCCCCTTCCCGACGCCTCCTGGTCGACTGGGTGCTGGGAGCCTGGGATGCTCTGGATTGGGACACTCTGATCAATTCATTCAAGGTAGACTGGCTGGCTGTGTGTATGTGTGTGTGTGTTGCAAACAGTAGCCATAGCTGATTATTGCTTTCTGGTATCCTACAAGGTGTGTGGGCTGACGGTGGCAGCTGATGAGAGTGAGGACCAGCTCATTTACTGCCTCAAGGAGGGACAGCCATGTCAGGCAGGCAAGATATGCTGTTGAGGGCTAGACAGCAGGGTGCTGCTTTGGTTCAGGAAGAGGAGGAGAGTGATGAGGAACAGCAGTTCCTCAATGAACTTGTGATTGAAGAGGAGGATGATGATGAGGGGGGTGAGGGAGAGTAGGGGGAGGAAGAGGAGGAGGAAGAAGGGGAGGAGGAAGAAGGGGAGGAGGAGGAGGATAATGAGTGGGTTTGAGTTGCATATGGGGTTGCTTTTGCTGCAGTATTATTGTTTTGATGGTTTCATAGAGTAATTGGTGCAATAATTTTATTTTTCCTGTATGCTGCTTTATTTAAAACTTGGAATACTGTGGCCTTTATTTTATTTAAGTGACACTATCATTGTTCTGTTTTGATGGTGGGTTTTATACTTGAGTACTTGGTACCATAATTTAATTTTTCACGGTAGGCTGCTTTATTTAAAAACTTTATTTATTTTCAGTATTGGTGTTCTATTTGACACTTGTTGCACTACTGCCATGTTGAGGCCTTGTTGATCTCTTGTCTTTTGACAGTCTTGTTTTTCTGTTTGTATGTTTACAATAGCTTTTACATTTAAAGATTTTTATAAGAAAAAAAAATACTGGACAGTAACCATTGTAACCAAATAATGGCCTGGTGCAGGCTGGTGCAAAAATAAATAAAAGCCTTGTGCAAATAACCGCCTGCTTCTTTTAAACGCCCATCTCCAAAAATGATTTTGTGAAATAAACGCCCGGGCTACTATTCGATAATATACGAATAGTAGTCCATGTCCAAATAGCCGTCCACAACTGATGGACGGGAATACTTTAAGGGGGAAGAAGAACAGAAAGTTTGACTTAAAGTTCAAGCTAGCGGTTGTAAAGTATGCGGAGCAGCCTTGTGCAAATAACCGCCTGCTTCTTTTAAACGCCCGTCTCCAAAAATTATTTTGTGAAATAAATGCCCGGGCTACTATTCGGTAATATAGGAATAGTAGCCCATGTCCAAATAGCCGTCAACAACTGATGGACGGGAATACTTTAAGGGGGAAGAAGAACAGAAAGTTTGACTTAAAGTTCAAGCTAGCGGCTTTAAAGTGTGCGGAGCAGAATATAGCCCTAAATCACAAGTGCCGACTTTGAACAGCTAGCGCTTCATCTGTGGTCACTTAATAACCTCTCCACATGGGAGAGGGTGGCAGAACAGAAAAGAGACGGTAGATCAACTCTGTCTAAAAGGGGGGTCTATTTAAAGGCTAGCGTATACAAATGAGTTTTAAGATATTAATAATACATTAAAGCTACATTATATAAATGTATAACTTACTGTACAACTTTCCACCAAACAAGAGAAAAAATTCTCAGTTTGATTGTTTATTAAAATAAACACCAGCTACAAACATGCCCTTTGTCTGGATTTTTTTACATTTCTTTTGAATTGCGTATACCATGTACAAATGAGGGTAAGAACACAGGAAACAAATGACCTAAAAAGGCAGTGAAACAATAATAATTATATACAAACACCATAATATTTACTCTAATGGGAGACTTTTCAGCACATATGGCCACATAATATGGCCAAAGGAACAAACTGTGTCTCACAAAAGAAACAAAAAGGGGAACTGCACTTTTTTTTTAATTTTGCTTATCGTTCACAATCATTATGAAAACGATGACGACAGATGGATTTTTATTTTTTTTGATGCATTTTAACTTGTAAATAAAATACATTTTACAGCCAAGCCATTCAAAGGTCCTCTATTCTGCCCCCCCACCCCCCCAAAAAAAACAAATAACCATTCAAAATGCGCTAACAATTCTCCATTTACATTTTGGGACCTATATATTAACCAAGAATAAGTGATATTGTCATTATAAGCGCTAACGCAGACAAAATATAGCAGCGACGAGATCACCAGTTTATGCTGCTATGTTTACAGTTTGACTGTCAATTTAGACCCGGTAATGGTGAGAACGGCACGAAAAGACGCTTAGCTACACCTCCCTTTTTTTTGGGGAGATATTTGGTAACAATAGAAGAGAAAGTCAAACACAAATACAAGTAGACAGAGTAGAAATTGAAAGAGTAAATTAAACCACATTTTTATGTATAATGATTGATGATAAATTGAACTGGAAATCTCATGTAAAAAATATACAACATAAAGTAGCAAGAAACACGTCAATAATGAATAAAGCAAAACATGTTCTAGACCAGCCCTGCGATGAGGTGGCGACTTGTTAGGGTGTACGCCGCCTTCTGCCCGATTGTAGATGAGATAGGCTCTAGCGCCCCCCGCGACCCTAAAGGGAATAAGCGGTAGGAAATGGATGGATTATGGTTTGACAGGCTAAGTTTCTCCAAACCCACAAAGGATAAGTCAGGTGGTGGTGGCATCCACAAACTGGCGACATGAGAGTCAAAACATACCTTCATCAGCTGCGGAGCTCCGCACCCAAGTCCTGGGTATTGCAGCTGATGGCACAGAGGGCGCCTATGCACTGGCCACAAACACATCCGACGAGAAGGCCGATGTGGGCGAGAATCTTTCCTCAGCAGCCATTGTAGTATATGCCCAAGTCTTGAGTATGGCTGCTGATGGCGCAGAGGGGCGTCCATGGACTGGTTGACAGGGAGACAGGCCGCGACCAACACATGGATGCTTCCACGCAAGGGGAGCCGGCTGATGGGCTGGCGGTTAAGCTGGAGCAGGCTGCTGGACTTGTGGCATCGTCGGAAGACCCACTGGAATCGAAGCTGGGGGCTGGGCTGGTGGCGTCATCGGAAGACCCACTGGAGACTAGGACGATGGCTTCGTCAGAAGACCTACTGGAGATGAGGACGAGGACGGTGATGTCGTCGGAAAGCCCACTAGAGATGAGGACAGTGGCATCGTCGGAAGACCCCATTAGAGTAGTGGTGGCTGAAGGCCCACCGGAGTGGCTGGCAGCGGCTGCAGGCCCACTGTAGTGGCTGGTGGCGGCTGCAGGCCCACTGTAGCGGCTGGTGGCGGCTGCAGGCCCACTGGAGTAGCGTCTGTCGTCCCACTGGAGTGGCTGGTGGCATCTGCAAAGCTGGAGCAGTAGGCGACTGGGCAGGCTTTGAAGCTGAATTAGCATCTAAGCAGGAGCAAGCTTTACTTAAGCGGGTGTCGTAGCTGGATCAAGCTTGGCTTGAGCTGGCATGGCTGCTAAAAGAAGGTGATCCTTCAAGGAGAACCACGGAAAGCGGGCATCAGCTATTATGTCCTTATAAATTCTCCGCTTGTCCCTTGCCATGGGAAATATTTATTTTGTTGGGATCATTCTGTCAGGATTGTGTATTTTAATGGAGGTTGTGACCTCAGAATGCAGCTTGAAGGTTAGTGTTTATTGTCCAAAACTACAAAACAACAAAGAATGGCAGAACGAAAGTCAAAAAAGCTGTTAACCATGACTCCAAAAAACAAGACAATGATCCCACACCAACAAATAAATGTGACTGGCCTAACTACTGCCCGTGTAATGATTAGTACCAGGTAAAAAACATAATACAAATCACCCCCAGGTGAGGAGGACAGCACTAAGAAGTAGTGTGAAGCTAGTGCTGGTAAAATACAACTTGAACAGGAAGTGGAAACAATAAGAGCACAAAAAATGAAGTGAACCAAAAACACAGAAAAAACACCCAACTACAAATATGGAACTTGGAGCCAAGCTATTTTGACATTAATAGAGTACTTACACAAAATCAATAGGAAACGTCCCCGGCCAGCTGGACCAGGCAAACAACTGTCCAAAATGTAATGAAATACTTTACCATAACTGTAATATGATTGTTCATGTTTTTCAGTTCGTACAAATTGGTGTCGTATCACAGTGTTGTGCATTACACTCTCAAACGTGTTTCGTGCATGACTTAGAAGCTAGCTCTCTCGCTGTAGCTAGCTTGTACGGCTAATACCGCAGCATGGCGATGTGTTACTGCGTTAAAGTAAGAGTTCCTCAGTGTTGCTCTACAATAAAAAATGTTGCTACAGTTTGGTTGTTATACAGGTTGCGGAAGGTAAATGGAGTATTGTTGATGGTTTTTTTACATGCATTTTTAAAGGGATTTAGAGGGGGAATTAGCTGGACTGTTACCTACCAAGAACAAGCGGATTTTTATGTTAAAAAACAAAAAAATAAAGAAAAAAATATTTTAAAAAATGGTCTTCTCGTCTCTCATAATGATTGTGAACGATAGGCAAAATTCCCCAAAAAGTGTAACTCCCCTTTAAAGGCCTACTGAAATGAGATTGTCTTATTCAAACGGGGATAGCAGGTCCATTCTATGTGTCATACTTGATCATTTTGCAATATTGCCATATTTTTGCTGAAAGGATTTAGTAGAGAACATCCACGATAAAGTTCGCAACTTTCGGTGCTAAGAGAAATGCCCTGCCTCTACCGGAAGTCCCAGACGATGACGTCACACGTGTGGGGGCTCCTCACATATTCACATTATTTTTAATGGGAGCCTCCAACAAAAAGTGCTATTCGGACCGAGAAAACGACAATTTCCTCATTAACATGAGCGAGAATGAAAGATTTGTGTTTGAGGATATTAATAGCGACGGACTAGAAAAAAAAAAAAACGCGATTGCATGGGGACGGATTCCGATGTTTTAAGAGACATTTACTAGGATAATTCTGGGAAATCCCTTATCTTTCTATTGTGTTGCTAGTGTTTTAGTGAGTTAAATAGTACCTGATAGTCGGAAGGGTGTCTCCACGGGTGTCTTGACGCGCAGAGTCTCAGGGGAGTCGACGGCAGCTATGGACGGCACAAGCTCAGCTTTTCTCCAGTAAGAACTGACTTTTTAACCACAATTTTCTCACCGAAACCTATTGGTTGACATTTGGTAGGGATCCATGTTGGCTTGACCGCGCTCTGATCCATAGGAAAGTTTCACCTACAGGAATTTTAAACAAGAAATCACCGTGTGTTTGTGTGGCTAAAGGCTAAAGCTTCCCAACTCCATCTTTCTACTGTGATTTCTCCAATATTAATTGAACAAATTGCAAAAGATTCAGCAACATAGATCTCCAAAATACTGTGTAATTATGCCGTTAAAGCAGATGACTTTTAGCTGTGTGTGTGTGCAGCGCTCATATTTCCTTAAAACCCGTGACATCTTGCGTACACGTCATCATTACACGACGTTTTCAGGACGAAACTCGCGGGAAATTTAAAATTGTAATTTAGTAAACTAAAAAGGCCGTATTGGCATATGTTGCAATATTAATATTTCATCATTGATATATAAACTATCAGACTGCGTGGTTGGTAGTAGTGGGTTTCAGTAGGCCTTTAAGTTTGTGTCCTCCTGTCCCACTCCTTAATGTTATGTTGTTGTACGTGAATAATGGCATCTCTTAGTGTGACAAGTGCAGTATTACAGAGAATATGAAAAAAAGTGCATTAAGTGCACAATAGTGCTCCATGGTGAGTCACACACTGTCATAGACATGCATGGACAAACGTGTACCCAGTGGCACTAAAAGATAAATACAATCCAGCTTCATTGTTAAAATCCTGCAACACATTTTCAATATACTATAATGGCACAAGAGACAGTCTAAAGTTGTTGACACATATTAGAGTACTAGAGCGTTATTTGTATAGATATCTTGTTTTCGTCCTTATTTGTTTTAAGGCTGAGTCTATCACGTATCCTCTTGCAAACCTGATTGTAATTTCTGAATGGTATTTTAGGCGGAACCCACAGGGACTGGTAGAGGGGTTGTAAAAAAAAACAAAAAAGGAGGAGTGCATTAAAGGAGGGAGGCGATGAATAAAAGCTCAACATTTCTGATAAGATCCAATCAATATTTCTTCATAACCCCACTCGCTGCAGTGGGTCCCAGCTCATTAAAGTTATCTGTCAGTGGAGGCTGAGCCCAGATACAGTAAATCTCGCTCTCCCTCGCGAAGAACACACACAAAAGCAATTTCATTATGCACAACATAATCAAAATGGGACTGTGTGATATGCGCTCTTTTGTATGTGGGAGTAAGCGCTTCCCATGAGACTATTTGCCACTCGTGGAAAGGCGCTTTCCTATCCCTTCCCACAAAAAAAATAGGGACAGGGGAGAAAAAGAGATTGTGAGTGTGCATTAATAGAAGGTACTTAGTTGGGGACCCCTTGGGAACACTGCTCTAATTTTCCCATCGCCTTCCCTTTTTACTTATTAACTCAGCACTTGTCGGGATTATAGCGGGGGCTCTAATGGTGTGGAATTGACCGAGATTTGTGTTTTGATAGTATTGATTACTAATAGGACTTTGATATAATGTATCATTACAGCTGATGCATGAGTAACACTGTGTTATGTCACACTATGCCGCATCTGTTAATGAAGGAAAAGGATAGATTAGTGGGAGACTGCATGTGTTCAGGTTTAGGCTTCCGGATCACACGTCTAGTTTGTTTAAAGGGGAACATTATCACAATTTCAAAAGGGTTAAAAACAATGAAAATCAGTTCCCAGTGGCTTGTTGTATTTTTTGAAGTTTTTTTCAAAATTGTACCGGTCCCCGAATATCCCTAAATAAAGCCTTAAAGTGCCTTATTTTCGCTATCTTCGAAAACACTATCTATTTCCCTGTGACGTCATACAGGGCTGCCAATACAAACAACATGGCGGTTACCACAGCAAGATATAGCGACATTAGCTCAGATTCAGACTCAGATTTCAGCGGCTTAACCGATTCAACAGATTACGCATGTATTGAAACAGATGGTCGGAGCATGGAGGCAGATAGCGAAAACGAAATTGAAGAAGAAACTGAAGCTTTTGAGCGAATAGCTATTGAAGCTATTCGGCCATAGCGTGGGTGTACCTAACGAAGTGGCCCATAGCATGGCTGCCTTATTAGCATCGCCGGTAAAATGTGCGGACCAAACGATCAGGACTTTCGCATCTTGTGACACTGGAGCAACTTAAATCCGTCGATTGGTAAGTGTTTGTTTCGCATTAAATGTGGGTATCTAGTTTCAAATGTACATACAGCTAGCGTAAATAGCATGTTAGCACTGATTAGCATAGCATGTTAGCATCGATTAGCTGGCAGTCATGATGTGACCAAATATGTCTGATTAGGACATAAGTCAACAACATCAACAAACTCACCTTTGTGATTTCGTTGACTTAATCGTTGCAAATGCATCTGCAGGTTATCCATACATCTCTGTGCCATGTCTGTCTTAGCATCGCCGGTCAAATGTGAAGACACTCTGGTACATTCAATGGGGTTCTGGCGGCAGATTTCTTGCCAGTGGTGCAACTTGAATCCCTCCCTGTTGGTGTTGTTACACCCTCCGACAACACACCGACGAGGCATGATGTCTCCAAGGTTCCAAAAAATATTCGAAAAAACGGAAAGTAACAGAGCTGAGACCCGGTGTTTGTAATGTGAAAATGAATATGGCGTGTGTGTTACCTCGGTGCCGTCACGTTCTGACGTCATCGCTAAAAGACCGATAAACAGAAAGGCGTTTAATTTGCCAAAATTCACCCAATTAGAGTTCGGAAATTGGTTAAAAAAATACATGGTCTTTTTTCTGCAACATAAAGGTATATATTGACGCTTGCATAGGTTTGGTGATAATGTTCCCCTTTAAGTCCCTTATGTATTTTCATATTATGTATTTTCTTATGTTTGGACTCTGCCGATCCCATTATTTGAGCACTTCCTTGTTTACATTCGTTACCATGGTTTTCATCATCTGTTTCGCCTGCTCTTACTTTCGGACGCGCACCGGTTTCTGATTGTTGTGTTGATATTTAAGTTCTTCTGTTACTTCAGTTCCACCTGGTCGGTTTGTTTGCTCATGCAACAGTTACGTGAGTAATTTCTCCTTGTATGCACTCTGCTAAGTTTTAGCTTAGCTTCCCCCACTCGGCTCGCGCTATTGTTTGGACTTGTGAACTCTACTCTTGCTAACTCTAGCTTCCTGCTATCCGTGCATTGGCACACTTTTGTTTTACCCCTTTGTACACGTGTTCTTTTGTTGTATTTATAATTAAAACTTGCTCCTACCTTCACTCCTGCCTGCTCCGGTCCTTTGGCATTGAGAGGTCGATACCTCCACGCATCGCCATGCGTTCTCGACGTAACATAGGCCCCAGTATTAACCACACCAAGAATGTGAACACCTTCTACCTTCATACTGACAGCCATCAGACTCTACAATGCATATGTTGTTTTTTGACTGTACTTGAATGTATAATAGACTGTATTTATATTATTCACATGTGAGTGAATGTGAGTGTGAATGTTGTCTGTCTATCTGTGTTGGCCCTGTGATGAGGTGGCGACTTGTCCAGGGTGTACTCTGCCTTTTGCCCGAAATGAGGCTGGGATAGGCTCGAGCAACCACCCGCGACCCCGAAAGAGACAGGCGGTAGAAAATGAATGGATGGATGGACATGTGAATAATGCTGCATAATATAAGGGTATATGGTATATGGGTTGTACTTGTATAGCGCTTTTCTACCTTCAAGGTACTCAAAGCGATTTGACACTACTTCCACATCTACCCATTCACACACACATTCACACACTGATGGAGGGAGCTGCCATGCAAGGCGCTAACCAGCACCCATCAGGAGCAAGGGTGAAGTGTCTTGCTCAGGACACAATAGACTGCATTTATATTATTCACATCTAAAAAATACCCAAGTGTTTATTGTGAGTGAACTGTGGTTCTGAATTTCCCCCATGGATCAATCAATCAATCAATCAATGATTATTTATACAACCCTAAATCACTAGTGTCTCAAAAGGGCTGTACAAACCACAACACAAATCACAACGACATCCTCGGTAGAGCCCACATAAGGGCAAGGAAAACTCCCACCCAGTGGGACTCACACCCAGTGGGACGTCGGTGACAATGATGACTATGAGAAACCTTGGAGAGGACCGCATATGTGGGCAACCCCCCAGGGGAACCGAAAACAATGGATGTCGAGCGGGTCTAACATGATACTGTGAAAGTTCAATCCATAGCGGATCCAACACAAGTAGGGGCGGCATGGCGTAGTGGGTAGAGCGGCCGTGCCAGAAACCTGAGGGTTGCAGGTTCGCTTCTTACCTATTGATATCCAAATCGCTGCCGTTGTGTCCTTGGGCAGGACACTTCACCCTCGCCCCTGGTGCCGCTCACACTGGTGAATGAATGATGAATGAATGATTGGTGGTGATCGAAGGGGCCGTAGGCGCAAACTGGCAGCCACGCTTCCGTCAGCCTACCCCAGGGCAGCTGTGGCTACAGATGTAGCTTACCACCACCAGGTGTGAATGAATGATGGGTTCCCAATTCTCTGTGAGCGCTTTGAGTATCTAACAATAGAAAGTGTGATATAAATCTAATCCATTATTATTATTATTATTATTATTATTATTTCTATTCTATTCTAGAATTGAAGAAAACCCTCATCAATTGCCCTTGCATGTAAACAAGGTGGATACCAGTCAAGTTTACATTGTTCAATATATTTATTTTTAGTAGTTCAGTTAAGTTAAAATCATTTATTTGAGCTATAAAATAAAAAAAAAGCAATACATACATATTCATAGTCAGCATATGCAACAAGAATGTTGCGTGCACGCAGTTGCATCAAATGGTAAATGGGTTATGGCTCCTACCAACCACCATTGTGTGACTGAAGTCAATGAATAACGGTTCTGAGCGTGAAGCGCCTTGGGTGTCTTCATAAGCACTTTGTAAACCAAACATTATACATTGTAAAAGAAAAACAATTTTAAAGGCCTACTGAAATTAGATTTTCTTATTTAAACGGGGAAAGCAGGTCCATTCTATGTGTCATACTTGATCATTTCGTGATATTGCCATATTTCTGCTGAAAGGATTTAGTAAAGAACATCCACGATAAAGTTCGCAACTTTTGGTCGCTAATAGAAAAGCCTTGCCTCTACCGGAAGTCGCAGACGCTGACAACAACCGTGTGAGGGCTCCTCACATCCTCACATTGTTTACAATGGGAGCCTCCAACCAAAATAGCTATTCGGACCAAGAAAACGACTATTTCCCCATCAATTTGAGCGAGGATGAACAATTTATGTTTGAGGATATTGATAGCGAAGGACTTGAAAAAAAAAAAAAAAAATTGAGTCAAAAAAAAAAAATGGCGATTGCATTTGGACGGATTCGGATGTTTTTAGACCCATTTACTAGGATAATTCTAGGAAATCCCTTATCTTTCTATTGTGTTGCTAGTGTTTTAGTGAGTTTACTAGTACCTGATAGTCGGAGGTGTGTGTCCACGGGTGTCTTGAGGCCAGTGTCTGAGGGAAGTCGACGGCAGCTGTACGGACGGCACAAGCTCAGCTGATCTCCGGTAAGTGGCAACTTTTTACAACAATTTCCTCACCGAAAACTGCTGGTTGACATTTGGTCGGGAACCATGTCGCTTGACCGCTCTAACCTATAGTAAAGCTTCACCTCCGGGAATTTTAAACAAGGAATCACTGTGTGTTTGTGTGGCTTAAAGCTAAAGCTTCCCAACTCTATCTTTCTACTTTGACTTCTCCCTTATTAATTGAACAAATTGCAAAAGATTCAGCAGCACAGATGTCCAAAATACTGTGTAATTATGTGGTTAAAGCAGACAACTTTTTGCTGTGTGTGTGCGCAGTGCTAATATTTCCTTACAGTCCGTGACGTCACGCGTACACGTCATCGTTCCGCGATGTTTTCAACAAGAAACTCCTGGGAAATTTAAAATTGCAATTTAGTAAACTTAAAAAGGCTGTATTGGCATGTGTTGCAATGTTAATATTTCATCATTGATATATAAACTATCAGAGTGCGTGGTCGGTAGTAGTGGGTTTCAGTAGGCCTTTAATGTTTGAACATTGAGGTTTACCTCCTTAAGAGCAATAAATCTGTTGTACAGTTCCATGTCAAAATGCCATCAAAGCATTGTGTTATTATATCACAGAACGGTCATATCACATCTGCACAATTCTTGCTCCTCTTCCCTTTTAACGTTACCTCGTTTTTTTTTTATCTGTGGCAGGCAGCTAGCATGAAAATGATTTGAGCCTTTGTGTTGACACGGAGAGAGACATATTCATGAGTGCATGATGCAAAGTGTGGGTACACGTGTGTGTGGGTGAGTGTGTGAGTGTGTGTGCCGCAGTGAACTCACGCAGCCATCACTGATAAGCTCATCATTCAAAGCTATTGCAGGTGATGTAGAACAGATGAAGGGACACGAGGTGACACACTATCTATTTTCCATTACATTCAAGAGGTTGCCAAGAGGGATGCGGCGAAGCAAGCCCGATAGTCATCACATCACACCAATATGCAGTGGGGCACATCAAGGTCACTTATGACCTAAGGTGACATTTCTTACCTGTCATTCAAAGGAAACATCATTTCATGTTATTACTTGCGGGGTGAGGATTCAGAAGAATACACTGTTGTAAAACTGAATGGATTTTGAATTTATTTTCAAATTCCCTTGGAACAGCAGAACTAAGTTTACTCCCTCACAATGGATTGACTAGGATAATACGACTCAGAGCTACAAGACAACTCCTCTGTCATCAGAGCAGTTTTTGAAATTACAGAATCAAGCTAAAATGCAGGACGGCTTATACAGCCCGGTGAACCTAATTTGGTCTTACCTAAACGTTTCAATGCACACGTCCAACTCTTCAATGTTGTGATACATTTTGCGCAAGCTGCTCTAACCAAGACCCTAATGACGCATGTTCATGGAAGTTGCATCATGGTTTTTATACAACACTTGGGTCGATCTTTGGCTCTGCGTGGCTCTGAACGGAATTTTGTCGGTTGCCCAATTTTAGTTTTAGTGGTCCACCCATCCCATCCATGGGATAGATGGACAAGGCAGAGGTTTTATTTAACAAGTATATTTTATATTTTGGTCACTGAAACATTACACACAGTTTGAACAGCCACACTGTGTTTGAATATAGGAAAATCAAATAAAACACTATTTTATAATGAATCAAATACAATTAGTTGCACATTAAAGTCAAACATTGTTCTAAAATAAATATCAAAATACAGTTTTTAAAGATTAACTGAAAATGTACTTAAAAGTATATACATGTAGTATAGTACATATACCCATCCATCCATTTTCTACTCCTTGTCACGTACTGGGTGGCGGGGGGTGCTGGAGCCTATCTCAGCTGCATTAGGTTGGTAGGCGGGGTTCACCCTGGACAAGTCACTACCTCATCGCAGGGCCAACATAGACAGACAACATTCACACTCACATTCACACACTAGGGCCAGTTTAGTGTTTCCAATCAACCTACCCCCAAGTTGATTGGGTTTGGGTTTGGATCAAACCCAAACCCAGAATATTTAGGAGCGAGGGCATTTTACTCCTGAATTTGTTGCACAGGTGGCATCCTATGACGTTTCCACTCTGGAAATCCCTGACTTCCTGAGAGCGGCCCATTCTTTCACAAATGTTTGTAGAAACAGTCTCCATGCCTAAGTGCTTGATTTTATACACCTATTGCCAAGTGATTAGGACACCTGATTCTGATCATTTGGATGGGTGGCCCCAATTTTTTGGCAATATTGTGTCTATAGTCGTTTTCCGACTGCTGGGACTTTTTGAAGTTATAAATGGTAAATGGGTTGTACTTGTACAGTGCTGTTCTACCTTCAAGGTACTCAAAGCGCTTTGACACTATTTCCACATTCACCCATTCACACACACATTCACAAACTGATGGCGGGAGCTGCCATGCAAGGCGCTAACCACGACCCATCAAGCGCAAGGGTGAAGTGTCTTGCTCAAGGACACAACAGACTTGACAAGGTTGGTAGAAGCTGGGGATCAAATCAGGAACCCCCAGGTTGCTTGCTGGCACGACCACTCTTTCTCCTCGCCACGCTGTCCCAAAAAGAGTTCCTATACTCTTTTTAGTCCCAAGGCTGTTTTTCGTCGTTTTCCGTCATACGGGAAGTAGGGACTACAGCCCTCAGATTCTATAACCACTTTAGCTCCTACTCTGAGGAAGGGTCTAAACTGAGTCCTATGAGAACTAAAATACATAAGTGTTTGGTGATTGGTTGAACTGATGAGCTACGCCTCTTGCCGGATATGCGCTTCTTCTAGCCACAACACAAACCCGCCATTTTTAACAAGTCCCACAGAGTTATTTACAAGATCGCAACAGCAACAGGAAAAACGGACACAGCCAGTGATAAATGGACCGACGCTCAATACTAACTGTCAATTATAGGGACACACGGTAGTGATCACGGCATCGTCATCTGCGTTAGCACTTATAATAACAATATCACTAATCCTTGGTTAATATTCAAGTCACAAAATATAAATGGAGTATTGCTGGCGGTTTTTAAATGGGTATTAACTGGATTTTATTGGCAAACATTGCAGCACACTCTAGATCAGTGGTTCTCAAATGGGGGTACGTGTACCCCAGGGGGTACTTGAAGGTATGCCAAGGGGTATGTGAATTTTTTTTTAAATATTCTAAAAATAGCAACAATTTAAAAATCCTTTATAAATATATTTATTAAGTAATACTTCAAAAAAATATGAATGTAAGTTCACAAACTGTGAAAGAAATGCAACAATGCAATATTCCGTGTTGACAGCTAGATTTTTTGTGGACATGTTCCATGAATATTGATGTTAGAGATTTCTTTTTTTGTGAAGAAATGTTTAGAATTAAGTTCATGAATCCAGATGGATCTCTATTACAATCCCCAAAGAGGGCACTTGAAGTTGATGATTACTTCTATGTGTAGAAATCTTTTATTTATAATTGAATCACTTGTTTTTTTTCAACAAGTTTTTAGTTATTTTTACATCTGTTTTTCCAAATAGTTCAAGAAAGACCACTTCAAATGAGCAATATTTTGCACTGTTATACAATTCAATAAATCGGAAATTGGTGACATAGTGCTGTATTTTACTTTTTTATCTCTTTTTTTCCACCAAAAATGCTTTGCACTGATTAGGGGGTACTTGAATTAAAACAATTTTCACAGGGGGTGCATCACTGAAAAAAGGTTGAGAACCACTGCTCTAAATGTTAGCAATTTCCATGAGCGCACATTCGGCGGGCTAAAAAGGTGGGTTCCGTTGTCGATGCACTCAGGACTTTCGTATTGTGAGGGACACATATTCTGTTCAACAGTGCTGGCCGGTTTTAGTAGTATTTATTCTTATTCTTAGACTCCTAAAGGGGCACCACCCCAAATTAAACCTAATGTATTAGCCCCACTTGCATATACTCGGTATGTTTACATCCACTTAACTAATTATTGACTGGGTTTGGTTGCAACTAGCTTTTAAAAAAAACATGTAAACCCCTTCAAGGTTTTTGCATGCAGCTTGTAATGTCTCCAAGATGTTGTATTAAAAACAATTAGGATGATTATATTTTTCTGATTATGATTCATATTAGATTGTCATTAGTGGTTAATAATGATCATAATAATACATCATCATTATAATAAAGAAAATAGTGAATGTTTTGCATTTCTATCAAGGTTCCTTGAACACACAACAGTTAGGTGCTGTGTGATGGAAAAGCGAAACTTAAGCATATATTTTATCCGATCCTGCCATAAATATATTAATTATATTTGTACCTTTCGTTTGAAACTTCATCCTGGTTCCCAAATGCTGGCGATGTTTGTGAATGCATGTGAGCATTAATGTCATAATGCGCTGGGTTTGCCGCGACCAGAATGTATGAACTTATTTGCATGTTTGCAAGGGGTTGTTGGTCCTGTTACATATTCATAGTTTGTTTCAAACAAATGTATTATTGAACTTTGTCAGCAAAATGTATTCATATAAACTTGTACGACGTATAGTCTTCTGTACCTTTCGCTTCCCGTGTTTCTCCTGTGATCCCCTGTTGTTCCCCTTGCCTACCGGACTGCCCTTTTGGATTCTCGACCTTCCGCTTGGGCACGTTTCTCTCGATGCCTCTCGATGTTTCTCGCTCGCCTTTGATCATCTGCTTGCCCCACGGACTTCCGTGTTCCTTCGCTTTTGTTCATTATCTATGGTAGCACTCAACAGCTAATCTACACACATAGTCTTACACCATACACACTCTTGGATTTGTCACGCTTTATTTCCTTGGTTAGTTTAATTATTATTGTTTGTTTATTATATATAGTTTCTATATATAATAAATACTTAGAACTACAAAATACCCCTGGTGTCTGTTGCCATCACCTCCCCTCAGTCCTCCTTAAATAACAGAATTACCACAAACATTTATCTTTTAATAGGAGAAGTTGACTTATATTCAGTGCGGTCCTATATTCAGGTTAAATAGGGTAATTTCGCTCCTGCTGTGTAATGTGATGTGTGTTGCATGTTTGCACAGGGGTCACAGCAGTCATGCCCCTCAGCTGGTAGCCATCTTGGCTCCAAGATTGTTTGGTCACGCTGTGATAACTCTGTCTTCCAAACTCTCCCACCCCTACCCCCCAGGCAACAGGAATTTAATTAGTGCGGACCCCGCGCTGACATGTAGGCCACAGTTGCCAACTCACACCAAAAATATGACACATGCATTGTCTTTGCACTTGGCCACACCTTGAACTTCGTTACAAAACACTTTCAAAATATATCGCAGCCGGTGGAGCGGCGAGCCGAGCCACATTTAAAAGATAGACGTCAGAGGAGAGGGGTGTAAATAGGAGGAGGACAAGGGGGAAGGAAATAAAGATAGACAGGATTGAGAATCAAGCGAGGGAGCAAGCATGGAAGGATGTGTGGAGATTGGTGTCAGTAAGAGGTGAGGTATCGAAGCCAAGGTGATGAGAGTGAGCTGGCTTCTCTCTCAACTCCACTTGTAATGTCCCTTTCTAAAACATCGCTCATATTTAATGGAGCACATCTACAAGAGAGGAAATAAGGGAGGAAGACTGGGAGGGAGCAGGACACACACAAACACTACAGTGACATATGCCGACAACATTCTACAAGCTTGCAAGCACAGATAGAACAAGTACACTGAATGCAACGAGGCTCTTTGAGAGTGGAAAAAAACTCAGGGTTTAAAACGATATGAATACCAGTTAAAAAAAGAGAGCGTATCAGGAGAAATTGGGGTTGGTTTTTTTTTTCATCTCCATTCTTTGATGTGTCTCCCTCAGGTTCCGGCCTTAATGATGGCCAATGGCACATTGTCCGCTTGGTGGCCAAGGAGAACTCTGCCATGTTGGTAATAGATGATGAGGAGGCGTCCGCTGTGCACTCCACCTCGCCCCTGTCCATCACAACTGGGGGGACTTATCACCTCGGAGGTAAGGAAAAGAGATGACATGCCAGTGTAAGGGAAAATGCAACAACCTGTGTTGCATTGTTTCCACTCACAAGTCAGAAGCCTTCTCTAAAGGTTGTGCTCAAAATGGCGAAGTATTTGGCCACCTGCCTTGACTCACATATGAACTTGAAATGCCATCCCGTTCCTAACCCATAGGGTTCAATATGATGTGGGTTCACCTTCTGCAGCTATTACAGCTTCTACTCTTCTGGGAAGGCTTTCCACAAGGTTGCAGAGTGTGTTTATAGGAATTTTCGACCATTCTTCCAAAAGTGCACACACTGATGTTGGTCGAGAAGGCCTGGCTCTCAGTCTCCGTTCTAATTCATCCCAAAGGTTTTCTATTGGGTTCAGGTCAGGACACTGTGCAGGCCTGTCGAGTTCATCCACACCAGACTCTGTCATTCATGTCTTTATGGACCTTGCTTTGCACACTGGTGCACAGTCATGGAGGAAGAGGAAGTGGCCCGCTCCAAACTGTTCCCACATGGTTGGGAGCATGGAATTGTCCAAAATGTTTTGGTATCCTGAAGCAGTCAAAGTTCCTTTCACTGGAACTAAGAAGCCAAACCCAACTCCTATAAAACAACTCCACACCATAATTCCTCCTCCACCAAATTCTACATTCGGCACAATGCAGTCCAAAATGTACCGTTCTCCAGGCAAAATCCAAACCCAGAACATTTAGGAGCGAGGAAATTAAGCTACTGAATTTGTTGCACAGGTGGCATCCTATGACGGTTCCACTCTAAAAATCCCTGAGTTCCTGAGAGCGGCCCATTCTTTCACAAATGTTTGTAGAAACAGTCTCCTTGCCTAAGTGGTTTATTTTATACACATGTGGCCGGGCCAAGTGATTAGGACACTTGATTCTGATCATTTGGATGGGTGTCCCCAAATTTTTGGCAAAATTGTATATATAGTCGTTTTCCGACTGTTGGAACTTTTTGAATTCATAAATGGTAAATGGATTATACTTGTATAACGCTGTTCTACATTCAAGGTACTTAAAGCGCTTTGACACTATTTCCACACACACACATTCACACACTGATGGCGGGAGATGCCATGCAAGGTGCTAACCATGACCAATCAGGAGCAAGGGTGAAGTGTCTTGCTCCACGACACAACGGACATGACAAAGTCGGTAGAAGCTGGGGATCGAACTAGGAACTCTCAGGTTGCTGGCACGGCCACTGTCCCTTAACGCGCCACACCATCCCAAAAATAGTTTCTATACTCTTTTTAGTCCTCAGGCCGTGTTCCGTCATACGGGAACTAGGGACTACGGCCCTCATATGCTATAACCACATAAGCTCCTACTATGAGGAAGGGTCTAAATTGAATCCCATGAGAACTAAAATACATAGGTGTTTGGTGATTTGTTGAACTGATGAGCTACGCCACTTGCCTGATATGAGCTTCTCCTAGCCACAACACAAACCTGCCATATTTAACAAGTCCCACAGAGTTGTTTACGAGATCGCAACAGCAACAGGAAAAACGCACACAGCCAGTGATAAATGGACCGACGATCTGCTCAATGCTAACTGTCAATTATAGGGACACACGGTAGTCACCACGGCATCGTTGTCTGCGGAAATATTAACTGGATTTTATTGGCAAACATTGCAGCACACTGTAGATATTAGCAATTTCCATGAGCGCACATTCTAAAACAGTGGGTTCCGTTGTCGATGCAACCGGTACCATATTTTGATACGGTCATGTCTGGTTACAAACTAGCACAGAATAATTTCCACGCTGACAAAGCAAGAAGAAGGCGCCCAAAAGTACAATATGGCTTTACATCTTAAAAATGCGCTAGCTTGATGCTAATTTACACTGGAGTTACCATAGACATGCTAAAGATTAGCATCAGCAATGGCGATAATTTGTAACGGAACGTTACAATCAAACAGATGGTGTGTAATAAATACAATACTCAAAGTTTAAACTAAGGTTTTCAAATTTAACGAATCAACCAAGCATGGAATTAATCACAAAATATTATCGCATGAATCCTGTATCAACACAGATTAATCACCCAGTTTGGTTGTGATACGAGATATTCAAGTTCAGTGTTTTAGGGGCCTCGTTTGCAGAAAGCCAAAGACCAGGCAGCCAGACTTATTTAATGTATAGTCCGGAGAACCAACGTCTTCTTCTTGGGGCGGTATAGCTAGGTTGGTAGAGTGGCCTTGAGGGTTCCAGGTTCGATCCCCGCTTCCGCCTTCCGAGTCAGTGCCTTTGTGTCCTTGGGCGAGACACTTTACCCACCTGCTCCCAGTGCCACCCACACTGGTTTAAATGTAACTTAGATAGTGGGTTTCACTATGTAAAAGCGCCTTGAGTCACTAGAGAAAAGCGCTATATAAATATAATTCACTTCATTTCACTGCAGGACTGTCTCTAAAATGCCCAGAAAAAAAATGGTCCATACTGTAGATGTCTGGTGCATGTTTTAAAACATAGCAAAATGCCAAAGGTAGGAGCATGAAAACATGAATGTGCAGTAAAGGTTGACAGAGGATGCAAAACAATAACAATACCGAAATAGTGCAATTAACAGTGCAATAACAGTGCAATACATTTTCAGAACAGGTTAACTACTGCTTAGTTTCTCTTGTTTTATTCATATTTTTACTGTTATATTTGTATTCTGTTTGTTGCTTTTTATTTTGATTCTTATTGTAATATTTGTATATTTTATTTCCATTTATACCCCCATTATTTACCTTTTACTTTTTAAAATAGATCTCAATTCTCTACACTGCTGCTGGAATTTTAAAATTTCCTTAGGGATCCCTCCTGAAGGAATCAATAAAGTACAATTGTGTATCTATCTATCTATCTATCTATCTATCTATCTATCTATCCATCTATCTATCTATCTATCTATCTATCTATCTATCTATCTATCTATCTATCTATCTATCTATCTATCTATCTATCTATCTATCTATCTATCTATCTATCTATCTATCTATCTATCTATCTATCTATCTATCTATCCATCCATCCATCCATCCATCTATCTATCTATCTATCTAAATGAGTCTCCATGGTGAGAGCTGTGTGGTATGTGCAGAAACCTTATTTAAATAGGGCGGTCTAAACCAGTTATCAATTTTACATGCAATCATAGTGGATCACATGACCACTAATAGTAAACAACATTTATAGTTTCCACACGCTGTTTAGTGTGTGGTGTTTGGATCTTAGTAGATCGGGCCCTTAATATGTGTACTTGTTTTATTGTAACATGCATCTTAGTTGACGTTTTAATGACCAAATGTGGAGGTGTTAAAATCACCATGTAAAATCCCTAATGCTTTTCATGTTTAGGACATATCCAATATAGATTACCATCGAACGAGCACATTTTAAAAACTAGAGCCTTTTATTATGTTTGAGCGTGTCTTATCAGGTATGCTTTGTTGGCATGGACAATTTTAACAATACCGAGAGGCAGTCCGACTGAGTCCGCTCTGAATGCTGCTTAATGCTTGTTTGTCCACCAAACAAAGTCATCGAAATATGACTGTCAGGCTTGTCTCTGACAGTTTGGCTATGTTAGTTTTTTTCTCTGCATTTGTCTTTGTTCCTGTTAGTACTCTTATTTTGGTAATTTCCTGATTTTCTCCCAGAGTGCTTTTCCCCCTCAGCTGTGACTGATTGGCAACTGGCCACACCTGGTGTCAATCAGCCAGGCACTATTTAGACCTGCTTTCTCCTCCAGTCAGTGCTGGATTATTGTCGCTCCTACCGGTCGTTTGTCGCTAATACCTCTTGTCACCACTACCTGTCAATTTCATTAATACTTATCGTTGTAGCTGTGTGTACTTCTGTTCACGTGTTTACGTGGACCCCAACTTAAACAAGTTGAAAAACTTATTCGGGTGTTACCATTTAGTGGTCAATTGTACGGAATATGTACTGAACTGTGCAATCTACTAATAAAAGTATCAATCAATCAATCAATCAATCAATCACTCTGCTCATGCCATAGTTCCTTCGTGTCACAGTAAGTGTTATTGTTTCTTGTCCACAGTTAGCCTTTGTGCTAGTTTTTGTTCATAGCCAAGTTTTGTTCTCCGCCTTGTGCGCGCCTTTTGTTTGTACCCTTTTGTTTGTTCTTGTTTTAGTGTTAAATTAAATCAGGTTTTTCCGCACAATGCCTGCTGCCTTCCCTGCATCTTGGGGTTCGTCACAAACTCAACCTGACAGAAGAATCCAGCCTAATACAAACCCCGCAGAGATATCCATGGTGGAGAGGCTTAACAAAGCGTTAGAATTGATGGCTAAATCTAGGAAAAGCTTTGCCTCGTTTTGCAATCCCTCCCACCCATCCCTGTCCTATGTTGGCTTCTCGGGGGACGTCTGGGATCCGTTCTTTGAGGGGGGGCCATGAGTAGCTGTGCAGCTGAGACACAGCTACTCCTCACACAAGTGGGTCTGCAACAGACGCCGACACCATCTCCGGTGGGCCGGCAGACGCCACCATAATCTCCGGTGGGTCTGCAACAGACGGCACCATCATCTCCGGTGGTCCAGCAGACGCCACCATCGTCTTCGATGAGTCTGCAAAAAACGGCGCCATCATCTCCGATGGGCCGGCAGACGCAACCATCATCTCCGGTGGTTTTGCAACCTACGGCGCCATCATCTCCGGTGGGTCTGCAACCTACAGCGCCACCAAGCACTCCGGTGGGCCAGCAGACGCCACCACACACTCTGGTGGGCCAGCAGTGGTCACCACCACCATTCTCACCGGTGGACCAGCAGGGGTCGCCACCACCATCCTCTCTGTTGGACCAGCAGGGGTCGCCACCATCCTGTCCGGTGGGCAAGCAGAGGGCACCACCATCCTGTCCGGTGGGCCAGCAGAGGGCACCACCTTTGTCTTGTCGGCCACAGATGTGGTCGTTTCACGGACGACAGTCTCGCCAATTACTGCATCGTTCAAGTCACCGTCCCCACCTGACTCTTCCCCGCTGGTTGCGGGGACATCTGGCCTGGTGGCCCACGGCCTTGTCCTCCCTCCACCTTCCCTTGACTTTGGACTGTTTCTTTTGGAGGGGAGGTGGTTTTTTTAGAATGTCTGATATCTGTTGTGGGAAGGGGGGCTACTGCCAGGCTTGCCCCTGACAGTTTGGTTGTGTTTTAGTTTTTCCTCTGCGTGTAGTATTTCCTGTCAGAGCTCTTGTTTTGGTTCTGTTTCCTGTTTGTCTCCCTGAGTGCTGTGTCCCTTTAGCTGTGGCTGATTGGCAACTGGTCACACCTGGCCTTAATCAGCCAGCTGCGATTTGAACCTGCCTTCCCATCCGGTCTGTGCTGGATTATTGTCGTTCCTACCTGTCGTTGTCAGTGCGGTAAGTTGTTCCTGTTAGTTCCTATAACTATTTACATTTTGCTGTCTCCTACCTCCTTGTTTTGTAGTTTCCTGTTAGCTGTTAGCTATTCCTAGTTTTCCTGTTTGCTGGATCCCTGTTCCCTGTTAACAGTTTGTCCTCCTAGTTCCTGGTTTGTGTTATTTTCATTATTTTTGAAGATTAAATCATGTTTACCTATTAAATGCCTATCACCATCTCTGCATCTTGGCGTTCGTCACCAACAACTTGTGACAATGGCACCGTTTTATTTTACATGAATCCAAACCCGGTCCTACCGACATACTGTAATTCAGTCGGTGCTGATCAAAAGACTTCATTCGATGCCTATCCTTAATTATAATTGAGAATCCTCAAAGTTTTGTAATCATTACACATATGCTAATCAGTACCTTCAAACTGCTCAACAAATGTTGTGATGCTCTTGTGAAACCAGTGTTTTTTAACCACTGAAATATTGCCACTGAAATGATGCAACTTCACTTAATTAGTAAAAAAATATATATTTTACAAATCAATAAATATAATCTGCAAATAATGTGCCGTTGTTGAGTGTCTGTGCTGTGTAGAGCTCGGCAGGGTAACCATGTGATACTCCATATCAGTAGGTGGCAGCAGGTACTTAATTGCTTTGTAGAAGCCGGAACGCGTCGAGGATGGTTTGTCGTGATCCCAATATGCAGAGCACAGTGGGATACGGCGTGCAGGTAAAAAAGTATGTAACGCTTAAACCAAAAATGAACAAAACTGAAAGGAAAAGGCAATGAAGGATAGGGATACCTATGCAAAACGGGCGTAAAACTGAACTGGCTACAAAGTAAACAGAAACAGAATGCTGGATGACAGCAAAGACTTATGGCGTGTGGAGAAGAGACGGCATCCACAAAGTACATCCGTACATGACATGACAAACAACAATGTCCTCACAAAGAAGGATAGCGTCCGCACAACTGAAAGTCTTGTTTGCCAATATAAAGCACGTCAAAGGAAGACGTGAAGCTGCTACAGGAAAACACCAACAAAACAGGAAAAGTGCAAGACTGTAACTAAAGCACTACACACAGGAAAACAACAACAAGCTCAAAATAAGGCACAACAACCTGGTGGAGTTTCATTTGTTAACTTTTTCTGCTGGTGGTGTGAATCTGTATAATTGTAATTAAAAAAAATGTGCCTTGGCCTAAAAAAGGTTGACAAACACTGGGTTAAACAACCTAAAGCCACAGTGTGTGTTTTATAGAGTTGATTGAGCTTTGTGGGAAATTCCAGTCAATCTGATTTATGGCGTCAAACTTTGGGGTTTATTGATGTATTTGTAGGAAAAATATTAGCACAGGCATGTTTTGACAAGTCTTTATAGTTTTGTGTACAGTGGTTTAGGAGCAGAAGAGTTGCATTAAAACTTTACATATTGTATCTGTATATCTATAGTCCAATGACCAAGTATCTCACTGTGTAAGAAGAAACACACGTCTGTATATACACAACCACTCAAGTGTAAATATACAGAGCAATCTGAGATTTGAAGACGCCAGGTTAATGATTTCAGTCCGTCCATAGTACGATAATGTGTACCGAGCATGCATCTGCAGGCAACAACGAACGATGCAAGCTTGAAAACTGCAAAAGGCAAACAATGTGCAGGAGGTCCGCCTGATTCATGATTGAACACTCTTCCTTTCTGTTCTAAACATTCCAACTTACCTTGTGGCGCGCTGATTGCCATTTCAGTAGAAACAGCAGAACATAGTCAGTGCAGAAATGTTATTTAGCCTTGGGCTCGCCTTCAATTACTCCCTCTGATCACTCAGGGAGATGAGTCAGGCGAAAGCGAGCGCTTAAAGCTGTCTGAAAGCTCCTTAACGGCACTCCATCATTACTTTTTATGGGATGAAAGCTCTTGTGTCAGTGTGTTACATTTAGTAGAAACTCTCCGCTTCATAATATAAAGGGGTGGATACACAAGGTCATTCGTGGAGAATTGTGTATAAGTGACCAATACGCCTCCTGTGTATCTCTAATTACAGACCTATTCTGATCATGGTTGCTTTGCATGAATAATTCAATTAGTATAATACAATTTCTGTCTTTAAAGGCCTACTGATATGAGATTTTCTTATTTAAACGAGGATAGCAGGTCCATTCTATGTGTCCTACTTGATAATTTCGGGATATTGCCATATTTTTGCTGAAAGGATTTAGTAAAGAACATCGACGATAAAGTTCGCAACTTTTGGTGCTGATAAAAAAGCCTCGCCTTTACCGGAAGTAGCAGACTATGACGTCACAAGGGGGAGGGCTCCTCACGTCCTCACATTGTTGAAAATGGGAGGCTCCAACAGCAAGAGCTATTTGGACCGAGAAAAAGACAATTTCCCCATTAATTTCAGCGAGGATGAAAGATTTGTGGATGATAAAATTGATAGCGAAGGACTAGAAAGATAAATAAAATAAAGTTTAAAAAAAAAGGCGATTGCATTGGTACGGATTCAGAAGTTTTTAAACACATTTACTAGGATATTTCTGGGAAATCCCTTATCTTTCTGTTGTGTTGCTAGTGTTTTAGTGAGATTAAATAGTACCTGATAGTCGGAGGGGTTTGTCCACGGGTGTCTTGTGGCCGGTGTCTGAGGGAAGTCGACGGCAGATACAAGGACGGCGCAAACTCCACAGATCTCCCGTAAGGGGTGACTTTTTAACACAATTTTCTCACCGAAACCTGCCGGTTGACAAGTGGTCAGGATCCATGTTCCCTTGACCGCTCTGATCCATAGTAAAGCTTCACCTCCGGGAATTTTAAACAAGGACTCACCAACTCCATCTTTCTACTTTGACTTCTGCAGGCTACACAGGTTTTGAGGGTCTTCGTTCGCAGTGGTGGTGGTATTATTGTGTGATAATCATGACCAATACCCACAGTGAACCAAATCAAGTCTATTTGGTATTCTATTGAGCCTTGACTGTCTCGCACATACCAGCATGCATTGGAAACACACAAACAATTCTGACTCATGGTATTACTTGACACTCTTAATATGATTTGAGCGAGAAAGACTCTGCACTGCGGGGCAAATTACTCAATAATTAGCTGCCTGTGCGCAATAAAATGGTGTGCCTGCACGTGGGGCTAAATCAGCAGCGCCAATCACCATCAGTTGCACAGGTCTGTTGTAAATCAGCTGACGCCACAGCTATTTTTAAAATGAATTAAGTGTCATTTAGGTATCTGCTATTGGTCTTTTAGAGTTTCGAAGGGGAACAACATTTTTTTTCTTTTCCTATTATTTACAATCCTTATGAGAGAAAAGAACACACTTTTCTTTTTGCGTTTTAATTTGTAATAATAGGCTCGTTCTGGATGACTAGCAATGCAGCTAATGGGAGCAATCGATCCTGCCTCTGAACCACTTTTAAAAATCTTTAACAATTAAGCGTAAGAGCGTACACTGAGGGACTGTTTTTCCAGCGTTGGAACACATCGCCGTGCAAAGGCATGCTACGGTGTTAGCTGTACACTAGCTTCTGGGTCAGCAGCTGAATGGCTTTTGAGTTTGTAATGCACAAAACAATGCGATAGAACAGTGGTACTCAAATGGGGTACGCGTATCCCTTTGGGTACTTGAAGGTATCCCAAAGGGTACGTGAGATTTTTTTTAAATATTCTAAAAATAGCAACAATTCAAAAATCCTTTATAAATATACTTATTGAATAATACTTCAACAAAATATGAATGTAAGTTCTTAAACTGTGAACAAAAGTACAACAATGCAATATTCAGTGTTGACAGATTTTTTGTGGACATGTTCCATAAATATTGATGTTAAAGATCAATCAATCAATCAATCAATGTTTATTTATATAGCCCTAAATCACAAATGTCTCAAAGGACTGTACAAACCATTACGACTACGACATCCTCAGAAGAACCCACAAATGGGCAAGGAAAACTCACACCCAGTGGGCAGGGAGAATTCACATCCAGTGGGACGGCAGTGACAATGCTGACTATGAGAAACCTTGGAGAGGACCTCAGATGTGGGCAACCCCCCCCCCCCCCCCCCCCCCATCTAGGGGACCGAAAGCAATGGATGTCGAGCGGGTCTAACATGATACTGTGAAAGTTCAATCCATAGTGGCTCCAACACAGCCGCGAGAGTTCAGTTCAAAGCGGATCCAAGACAGCAGCGAGAGTCCCGTCCACAGGAAACCATCCCAAGCGGAGGCGGATCAGCAGCGTAGAGATGTCCCCAACCGATACACAGGCGAGCGGTCCATCCTGGGTCCCGACGAGCGGTCCATCCTGGGTCTCGACTCTGGACAGCCAGTACTTCATCCATGGTCATCGGGCCGGACCCCCTCCACAAGGGAGGGGGGGACATAGGAGAAAAAAGAAAAGAAGCGGCAGATCAACTGGTCTAAAAAGGAGGTCTATTTAAAGGCTAGAGTATACAGATGAGTTTTAAGGTGAGACTTAAATGCTTCTTAAATGCTTCTACTGAGGTAGCATCTCGAACTGTTACCAGGAGGGCATTCCAGAGTACTGGAGCCCGAACGGAAAACGCTCTATAGCCCGCAGACTTTTTTGGGGCTTTGGGAATCACTAATAAGATGTATTTTTTTGTGTGGAGAAATGTTTGGAAATAAGTTCATGAATCCAGATGGATCTCTATTACAATTCCCAAAGAAGACGATGATTACTTCTATGTGTAAAAATCTTTATTTATAATTGAATCACATTTCAATTTTTCAACAAGTTTTTAGTTATTTTAGTATCTTTTCTTCCAAATAGTTCAAGAAAGACCACTACAATTGAGCAATATTTTGCACTTTTATACAATTTAATAAATCAGAAACTGATGACATAGTGATGTATTTTACTTTTTTATCTCTGTTTTTCAACCAATAATGCTTTGCTCTGTTTAGGGGGTAATTGAATTAAAAAAATGTTCACAGGAGGTACATTGGAGAACCACTGCGATAGAACACCAATCTGTACTGACTGAAAAACATGAAAAACCATATTATAGTATCCGTCAGGTATTATCCCACATTTTATGTTTTGTTTATACGCAGCGAGCTTGACAGTGTATGTACAGTAGTTGTACTAACAGCATGACGTGCTGCATGTATCATGATGAATATTATAGTGACTTACTCGATGGGAAGATGTCAAGCTTGCAAGTTTCCAGTTGATTTTGAGTAGGTGGAAAACAAATTCTACCAGTGCAGTGTTTGTTAGCACTAACAGTTTGTCTATTGTTGAGATGCTGTTTCTTTGAGCAGCGTCCTCCTCACCAGGTATAAAACATATTCTCATCCACAATACCATCGTGTACCACTCAGTGAGGCAGAAGCGCTCAATTTAAAGTATATATATATATACATGCACCTGGGGATAGGTTGATTGGCAACACTAAATTGGCCCTAGTGTGTGAATGTTGTCTGTCTATCTGTGTTGGCCCTGCGATGAGGTTGCGACTTGTCCAGGGTGTACCCTGCCTTCCGCCCGATTGTAGCTGAGATAGGCGCCAGCGCCCCCCGCGACCCCAAAAGGGAATAAGCGGTAGAAAATGGATAGATGGATGGAATGGATGGATATATATATATATATATATATATATATATATATATATATATATATATATATATGTATGTATGTATGTATGTATGTATGTATGTATATATATATATACATATATGTATATATATATAAATGTATGTATGTACGTATGTATGTATATATATATATATATAAATGTATGTATGTACGTATGTATGTATATATATATATATATATGTATACATACATATATATATACATATATATATATGTATATATATATATATATATATATATATATGTATATATACATATATATATATATATATATATACATATATATATATGTATATATATATATATATATATATATATATATATATATATATATATATATATATATATATATATATATATACATACATATATATATTAGGGCTGGGCAACAATTAAAAATTTTAATCGAAGTTAATCGCACTATTTCTCCGATTAATCGTGATTAACTGCATTGTATACGCAAAGCCCAATAATGAATTCAAAAGTAGTGTCTAATGCACCTTTTTTGGAATATTCTCTCACATGAACAAAAGCGCCAAAACATTTGTTGTGCAAACACAATTTAAATCAGTCCTTGTTAAACAGTAGCAGTTAAATAGCATATTTTATGAAAATCAACTCAAAAAATGTAAATACAAACATTTAAGCTTATTGCCACTGCCAGGGTATTTAAGTTATCCTGTTTGTTATGGAAAATAAATATAATCCACATACAAATCTCTGAGCCACAATCATAACATCTGAACAAGCAATTTCTGAGGTAACAGCAGAAACATTTTTTTTTATCAGGGATCTTATGTTTAAAAAACCTATAATATAGGTAGTGGGCTGTTTTAGGGAATTTTTGATCAAATTATCTGTAGTAGCAATATTAATGATGTTGTGTTTATTCTGCGTAGTGCACTTAAAATTATTATGACCATATCTAGGAATTGATATGATGGGAATTTTCCGATTGTTTGCTTGGTGCTTTGATAAACTGAACGCATATACATGTTACTATATTGTGATGTAATGAGAACTACCCTACCCAGCATGCAAAAGGAGTGACGCGCATGCGTGGTAGCCCGGTATAGGTTGTGTCGCCATGACGGCATCTTGTATGTTGTGATATGCACGCTCTGAAAGTAAACGTTAAGAACTCAGCCAACACTCCTTGTCTGCATTATTCATAAATAGACAGACAACACATATACTCCGCTGCTTCACAGGCCGCTGGATGTAGCCGGCAAAGTATTCCGATGCTAGCTAGCCGGTCTAGCAAGCACGCGTCATTCAGTCCAAAACGGCCGGATCTATCCACATTCAGAATTGTCTGGCGGTCGTACGTGATCCCGGAGTGACCACGCTGTAAGCCAGCCATGAAATTTGCAGAATTGTCCGGTATTTTTGCCAAATGTTCCATCTTTACCAAGAGCCCCTCGACAACGAAGCCCATTCGGGCGACGCCATCTTTTTAAGAAAAGGCGTTAACAAAATAAAAGCATGTAAACAACATATGCAAATGTGCGATAAAATAATTGTCGGCGTTAATAGATTGATGAGTTAACGCGTAATTAACGCATTAATTTGCCCACCCCTAATATATATATATATATATATATATATATATATATATATATATATATATATATATATATATATATATATATATACACTTACATATATATACACATACATATGTATATATATACATACATATATATACATATATATATATATATATATATATATATATATACACATACATTATATATATATGTATAATGTATGTGTATATATATATATATATATATATATATTTACACCATATATATATTTACACCATATATATATATACTGTATGCAAAAAAATGTATTGCAACTGTTTTGACGTTGTTTTAGAGGGCTTTGAAGGCAACAATGTGGACTCCCATTTGCTGCATCTTGCAAGTCAAATGAACAACAAGACGTGTGTTATTTTCTCTCATAATTAGTGTGAATGATAGGCAAAATTCCAAAGAAGTGCAGTTCCGCTTTAAGAACGACCACAGTTGTTTTAAGACCTGTGGTCGCCATACCGGGTTAATGCATTTGTGACTCCCACCAAAGCAGTTATTAAGAGTGTTTTTATTTACAAGCTTGGTCGCTCTTGTAAGTTGAGGTACCACTGTATATCCCGCCCTCTTACAGCTTATAATACATAATGATGAAATTTACCCCCACATCCATTAGATTTGTTTTTTTAGTTAATGATGGTAATTTGGCTAACTAACGTTAGCTGTCATTGAATGTACTGTATATCCTATCATTACTATAACATAAGTGCAAATTGTTGGTTGCTTTTCTAAGACTGCTTTTGTGAATGTGCAACACAGCAGTGAGGAACAATTCTGAATGCAAAATGGGCATTGTTTGTTCAATATGATTAAAAATTAGTAATTGTGAAGAATGTGGACATGTAAAATACATGTGTGTTCTGTAACACCACTAATGGTAACATAGGCTGGTCTATGTTTTTTGGTATGAAAAAAATCCTTGAACTCGTTGCAGAAAGTCGTTTTAATAAAATCACTCTAGATAATCCACATAGTCAAAGGTAAGCATACTTGCAGGATAATTATACATATGCTCACGCCTCTCACCTGTTATTAATGGTAACTGCCTATTTGTACACAAGCAAATAACAGAATCAATCAACATACCATATTTTCCAGACTACCAGCCACACCGGTACATAAGCTGCACCCACTTATTTATATATATATATATAAAAAAAAAATCATATGTAAGCCAAAGAGATATACCGATACATTGTGAAATGTGATGTTTACATAGAAACATTTGTAAATGTTTAATTACATACTTTAATTGTTTCTAAACGATGCCTGTAACACGGTATGAAAATATTTGTACAACTTTTGGGATGATACATCAATTTACAAATACTTGAATGACATGGCCTGAGTGGGTCTGTATCGCTTTTACTGCCACTCAGCAACTTAGAGGAGGGTGGCAGGAACCCTGCCACACAAAAAAACTAATGTGCTAGCTTGCTTTATAGCATACCTCAATCCCCCTTTCCCCATTCATTAAAAAGACGGAAGTCGATGCCAAAGCCTGCGTGCCGCCAGGAAACTAAAAGAAGAAGAAGAACACCCACCTGCAATTACTTGCTTTCATGGCAGAAGCTGTAAAACAACCAAAGAAACAAAAAGTTTTGCGCGAGGAGACAAAAATAAAGAAAAAGGGAGGCTACACGGCAGCACGGTGGAGGAGGGGTTAGATCGTCTGCCTCATTATACGAAGGTCCTGAGTTAAATGCCGGGCAAGGGATCTTTCTGTGCGGAGTTTGCATCTTCTCTCCATGACTGCGTGGGTTCCCTCCGGGTACTCTGGCTTCCTTCCACTTCCAAAGACATGCACCTGGGGATAGGTTGATTGGCAACACTAAATTGGCCCTAGTGTGTGAATGTGAGTGTGAATGTTGTCTGTCTATCTGTGTTGGCCCTGTGATGAGTCGGTGACTTGTCCAGGGTGTATCCCGTCTTCCGCCCAAATGCAGCTGAGAAAGGGACAAGCGGTAGAAAATGAATGAATGGGATGGAGGCTACCTGGATAATAAAGACAATCAATGATCAACATTGGCCCGGCTTTCACTCACTGGCATGAGCTTAGAGGAAATATTTCCGATTGATGCTGCCTTGGCTTTGTTCCTGCTGGACTTGTAAGTAACTTTCGATGTTGGAATATAAATGATAATGCTAATGTTTGCTTGAAAAAATTTGCGTGGTAGCAATTAATATCCACCAGCTTGATAGTTTGCACTTCCACACTCATACAACCAGCCATGCAACAAACTGAAAAGTACTGTATGAAGAAAAAAATAATGCAATGACTGCAAACTGCAAATTAAATGTTTGAGTAAAATATGTAAGTGCCTCCTGTGAAAAGGTCAGGAATACTGAATCTTTGTGGTATTACCGTGTCAGTTTGGGGCTGCATGTCCTAGTCCTCAATTGAAATGTGGCACTCCTTCAGGCAAAACACTACCGCTTTGATCCACGAGCACCACCAAAAATTTACCAAAACTTTGAAAGTTCTTAAATGGGGCTTTAATCCATTCCTTATTTTCATATTTTTGCCGTTACCAAAGAAAAATCAATGGATTTACTGCACCTTTGTACAAGCCGCAGGGTTCAAAGCTTGGGAAAAAAAGTAGCGTATTACAGTCTGGAAAAATACGGTAATCAAGATATAAAGAGTCTCAAATCTACATATGTCATTTGGTTCCACAGAATGTAACATTATAGCCTTTGTTGTAATTACTTGCTACTACTGCTACTTTGTATGAGAGCAAAAGAAATTATATATAATTTCTATGTGGATTTTTGTACCTCACAATTTTGGCTACCACTGTGGCCTTCCTCTCGTGATGTGAAATCAACAACCTGGTCTAGTTATAAGAATAAAAAGATACATAAATCTTAAAAGATCTAATGAACCTAATTAGACTAAATAAATGATGTGTTCTTGTGAGCAAACCTTGATCCCTGGCAATGATCATTTAGTGATGTGGGGAAGCGGTTTAGAATTCAAGCGATCTGGTTATCTTTTGAGGGTGTGATGCTCACGGAAAAACTGTCAATCGCTCTTGCACATTTTTTGAACCAGGTGTGGCCAAATGGGTTACTTGCTAATGATTATTTGATATGATCATATTTATGTCCATATTTAAGTCGGATGCTTGTGTGTCTGCAGGGTGCTGTTGTCCAGATGTCACTAATAGTATTGCGAGATGAGGCAAAGCAATCTCGGGTCAAAGTTTAGACGTTTATTCACCTTGTGTCCGTCCCCTAATGTCGTGGGTACGAACCCAGTGGGACTATGTGATGCTAACGCAAACATAGTTTACTCTCAGAATTATCAAATCAAATCAACTCAAATCAAATCAAGCTTTATTAATAAATCTATTTCCATACATAAAAGAATAGCAACTCAAAATGCTTTACAAAAGTAAAAACAATACCCTGGTGACCCATATCCCCCATTATCACATACGTATCACACACACACAATCTTGCAATACTCATAGGATCATTTGTATTTTGATGTGTACCCTATTAGTTATGCAAGATTGTATTTAGTTATATATGTATATATATATATATATATATATATATATATATATATATATATATATATATGTGTACAAACCCCGTTTCCATATGAGTTTGGAAATTGTGTTAGATGTAAATATAAACGGAAGACAATGATTTGCAAATCATGTTCAATCCATATTCAATTGAATGCACTACAAAGACAAGATATTTGATGTTCAAACTCATAAACATTTTTTTTTTGTTGCAAATAATCATTAACTTAGAATTTCATGGTTGCAACACGTGCCAAATTAGTTGGGAAAGGGCATGTTCACCACTGTGTTACATCACCTTTTCTTTTAAAAACACTCAATAAACGTTTGGGAACTGGGGAAACTAATTGTTGAAGCATTGAAAGTGGAATTCTTTCCCATTCTTGTTTTATGTAGAGCTTCAGTCGTTCAACAGTCTGGGGTCTCCGCTGTCGTATTTTACGCTTCATATAGTGCCACACATTTTTGATGGGAGACAGGTCTGGACTGCAGGCGGGCCAGGAAAGTACCCGCACTCTTTATTTACGAAGCCACACCGTTGTAACACTTGGCTTGGCATTGTTTTGCTGAAATAAGAAGGGGCATCCATGAAAAAGATGGCGCTTGGATGGCAGCTTATGTTGTTCCAAAACCTGTATGTACCTTTCAGCATTATATGTAAAGCGCTTTGAGTCACTTGAGAAAAGCGCTATATAAATATAATTCACACACACAATGGTGCCTTCACAGATGTGTAAGTTACCCATGCCTTGGGCACTAATGCACTCCCATACCATCACAGATGCTGGCTTTTGAACTTTGCGTCGATAACAGTCTGGATGGTTCGCTTCCCCTTTGGTCCTGATGACACAATGTCGAAAATTTCTAAAAACAATTTGAAATGTGGACTTGTCAGACCACAGAACACTTTTCCACTTTGCATCAGTCCATCTTAAGATGATCTCGGGCCCAGAAAAGCTGGCGGCATTTCTGGATGTTGTTGATAAATGGTTTTCGCTTTGCATAGTAGAGCTTTAACTTGCACTTACAGATATAGCGACAAACTGTATTTAGTGACAGTGGTTTTCTGAAGGGTTCCTGAGCCAATGTGGTGATATCCTTTTTGATACAGTGCCGTCTGAGGGATCGAAGGTCACGGTCATTCAATGTTCGTTTCCGGCCATGCCGCTTACGTGGAGTGATTTCTCCAAATTCTCTGAACCTTTTGATGATATTATGGACCGTAGATGTTGAAATCCATAACATTCTTGCAAATGCACTATGAAAAACGTTGTCCTTAAACTGTTTGACTATTTGCTCACACAGTTGTGGACAGAGGGGAGTACCTCGCCCCATCCTTTCTTGTGAAAGACTGAGCATTTTTTGGGAAGCTGTTTTTATACCCAATAATGGCACCCACCTGTTCCCAATTAGCTTGCACACCTGTGGGATGTCCAAATAAGTGTTTGATGAGCATTCCTCAACTTGATCAGTATTTATTGCCACCTTCCCCAACTTCTTTTTCACGTGTTGCTGGCATCAAATTCTAAAGTAAAAGATTATTTGCAAAAAAAAAAGAAAAAAAATGTTTATCAGTTTGAACATCAAATATGTTGTCTTTGTAGCATATTTAACTGAATATGGGTTGAAAATTATTTGCAAATCATTGTATTCTGTTTATATTTACATCTATATATATATCCATCCATCCATCCATCCATTTTCTACCGCTTATTCCCTTTTGGGGTCGCGGGGGGCGCTGGCGCCTATCTCAGCAACAATCGGGCGGAAGGCGGGGTACACCCTGGACAAGTCGCCACCTCATCGCAGGGCCAACACAGATAGACAGACAACATTCACACTCACATTCACACACTAGGGACCATTCAGTGTTGCCAATCAACCTATCCTCAGGTGCATGTCTTTGGAAGTGGATATATATATATACAGTAAATAAATATAACTAAATACAATCTTGCATGACTAATAGGGTACAAATTAAAATACAAATGACTTCAATAAAATAATTAGGTTACACATTAGTATGGAGAAAATATTCACCAATAATTATTTGCTTATTAAAGTAACAAAGACTTAATCTAGAGATATCTGGACACCAGGGAAATATATAAGGGTTAGGGTTAAGGTTACTAACAAACAATAATTCTGAAGTTATTGAGGGAAGACTCTTAGTTAATGGCTTATTGGTTGTATAATAAGGTCATGCAGAGAAAGGCTTTAATAAGCAGGTAATAAAGACTAATTTAGAGCCAATATGTTACCAATTTGCATGTTAATAAGCAATTAATTAATGGTGAATATGTGTTCCCCATACTAAATTGCTACCAATAATTAATATCAGATAAATGCCAAATCAAAAAGGTGGTGTTAAGCCTGCTCTTAAAAACATGAACATTCTCTGCAGCCCTCAGGTCCTCCGGCAACCTGTGTCATAGACAGGGGGCCAAATGGTGGAAAGATGCCATCTTGTGACTTTGTGTCACAATAAAACAATTAAACACCTGCATGGCCAACAACTGCTGTCGAGACCAATGATGATGCTTCAGCGTGTTACATCAGACGATGTATTATACATCCACTATGACTAACTCAAACGGATAAAAAATATAGAAATCCACTGTAAAGTGGTCTGTCTTTGCCATAAAGAGCAGAATTGTGCTGCAAATGTGTGGTTTTTTTTTAGCTTCACTTCTTCGCAAAAGTGATGGAATCACTCTTTCTTTTTCTGCCCACAAACACTGTATTGACAGTGCTTGAAAAGCAGCGACACTGACTACTGCAATGATTTTATTTTTAAACAATAACCTTTGCTCCACACAGCATTGAATATGTTCTGCTAAGATATGTTTGTTTTAGAGTCGACCATAAATTCTTTGAGCGAAAAAGTTAAAAGTAGGGATGAAAAAGATGAAAAAGTACCTGATAGGCCATTGCTGGGAAAGGCTGGATGCAAATATAGCTACAAATGTACATACAGCTAGCCTAAATAGCATGTTAGCATTGATTAGCTGGCAGTCATGCCGCGACCAAATATGTCTGATTAGCACATAAGTCAATAACATCAACAAAACTCACCTTTGTGATTTCGTTGACTTTATCGTTGGAAATGCATCTGCTTTGAGTGATGCAGGATATCCACACATTCTTGCTATCTCTGTGCCATGTCTGTCGTAGCATCGCCGGTAAAATGTGCAGACCAAACGTGGGAGTTTCGCATCTTTTGACACTAGTGCAACTTAAATCCGTCGATTGGTATGTGTTTGTTTGGCATTAAATGTGGGTGGAGGGAAAGGCTGGATGCAAATATAGCTACAAATGAGGCATAACAATTCAATATGTACATACAGCTAGCCTAAATAGCATGTTAGCATCGATTAGCATGCAGTGCTAATCGATGCACACTCCACGTAAATCAACTTGGATCCGTCCCTGATCGTGTTGTTACACCCTCCGACAACACACCAACGAGGCATGATGTCTCCAAGGTACGGCAAATAGTCGAAAAAACGGAAAATAACAGAGCTGATTTGACTTGTGTGTGTAATGTGTTTGAAAAAATGGTGGATTGCTTTCCATTGTAACGTCACGGGTGAAAGGTCATTGCGTCAAGGCATTTAGATCGCCAAATTCACCCTTTTAGAGTTCGGAAATCGGTTAAAAAAACATATGGTCCTTTTTCTGCAACATCAAGGTATATATTGACGCTTACATAGGTCTGGTGATAATGTTCTCCTTTAATGCCTTTTACTGCCGAACACAAGCGCCGATCCTCTCTAGCTGACAAGCTAGCCATTAATTATGTGTCTGCATACACAGTGTGGAACGACTCTCCTAAACTAATAATAATAATCACCTCAGTTTAAGCAAATAAACTGCATTTATTTGTATCATTATCAAGTGTCATTATCACTGGAGGACGGGGCTAAAAATTTTACATACCCAATTGAAAGCCGTCAGGAGCAGGCATGCTCATAGCTAAGATAATCTAGCTTAAAACAACATTAATAAATAAGTAATTCACAAATATTGCAAATAGAAACAACAAAATTAACAAGTATATTAATAAGAGTATAGAGAAAGGATAATATAACAACAACTGTTGTCTCACAGTTAGTACACTACATTTAAGAGGAGGCTCGGATTGCTCCACAAATAAGTTGTGTTGAGGTTAAGGGTAGTATTACAAAACCCTAAACCAGTGAAGTTGGCACGTTGGGTAAATTGTAAATAAAAACAGAATACAATGATTTGCATATCGTTTTCTACCTGATTTCAATTGAATAGACTGCAAAGACAAGATATTTAATGTTAGAACTGGTAAACTTTTTGTTTTGCAAATATTAGCTCATTTGGATTTTGATGCCTGCAACATGTTTTGAAAAAGCTGACAAAAGTGGAAAAAAAGACAGAGAAAGTTGAGGAATGCTCATCAAACACTTATTTGGAACATCCCCCAGGTGAACAGGCTAATTGGGAATGGGTGGGTGCCATGATTGGGTATAAGAGCAGCGTCCATGAAATGTTCAGTCATTCACAAACAAGGATGGGGCGAGGGTCACCACTTTGTCAACAAATGCAATTTAAAAACAACATTTCTCAATGAGCTATCGCAAGGAATTTAGGGATTTCATTATCTACCGTCTATAATATCATCAATAGGTTCAGAGAATCTGGAGAAATCACTGCATGTAAGCGGCAATGCTGAAAACCTTAAGACCTTCAATCCCTCAGGCAGTACTGCATAAAAAAGCGATATCAATTTGTAAAGGATATCATCACATGGGTTCAGGAATACTTAAAAAAAAACACTGTTAGTAACTACGGGTGGTCGCTACACTAAACTCTACCCATGCAAAGCGAAAGCTATTTATCAACAACACCCAGAAACGCCTCCGGCTTTGCTGGGCCCGCGCTCATCTAAGGTGGACTGATGCAAAACGGAAAAGTGTTCTGTGGTCTGATGAGTCCACCTTTTACATTTTTGGAAACTGTGGACGTCGTGTCCTCCAGAGCAAAGTGGACCCCTGTGCCAACTTTTTTGCAATGTGTTGCTGCCATTAATTTGCAAGTTAATGATTATTTGCAAAATAAATAGCTTCTCCATTTGAACATTAAGTATCTTGTCTTTGCAGTCTATGCAATTGAATATAGGTTGAAAAGGATTTGCAAATTATTGTATTCTGCTTTTATTTACGATTTACACAACGTGCCAACGTCATTGGTTTTGGGTTTTGTAGTATATGATTGTATTGTGATGATTGATACTAGCCTGATCAGATCGATATTTTTATCCTCTCAAAGTATTGTTTGTATTGTTTTTGTTAATGTTTACACACTTTTGGATTAATTATCTGGACACAGGAGGACTTTGAGGGCAAAAACCAAAGGACTTCAATGAAAAGCACATAGTAGTTTTTGCTTTTTAGTAGCTATTGTTCTACAATTGACTTTCTTTTGATCAAATGATTACATGCAATAAAAGACAATGAGGAACTAGTTTAAATATTGTGTTGATATTGTTACACTGACAATATAACTAACCATAAATAAATTGTAATCAATGTAATCTCAGGGAATTTAATCGATCACAACTGAACTGTTTGGTTGATCAGACGAGATCTTACCAATCTAAGTCTATGAGCATGACCTGATGAAGCCTACCGTATTTTTCGGACTTTAAGTCGCAGTTTTTTTCATAGTTTGGCCGGGGGTGTGACTTATACTCAGGAGCGGCTTATGTGTGAAATTATTAACACATTACCGTAAAATATCAAATAATATTATTTAGCTTATTCACGTAAGGGACTAGACGTATAAGATTTAATCGGATTTAGCGATTAGGAGTGACAGATTGTTTGGTAAACGTATAGCATGTTCTATATGTTATAGTTATTTGAATGACTCTTACCATAATATGTTACGTTAACATACCAGGCACCTTCTCAGTTGCTTATTTATGCGTCATATAACGTACACTTATTCAGCCTGTTGTTTACTATTCTTTATTTATTTTAAATTGCCTTTCAAATGTCTATTCTTGGTGTTGGGTTTTATCAAATAAATTTCCCCCAGAAATGCGACTTATAAATGTTTTTTTTTCTTCTTTATTATGCATTTTTGGCAGATGCGACTTATACTCCGGAGCGACTTATACTCTGAAAAATACGGTACTCGGATGAGAGGCGAAATGTTTTCTAAGACGAACCAAGCAGTCCAGTTGCGATCAATTGACTGCCCTGAGAGTACAGTTATTACATGTGGTTGGTATCGGCATAAGTATCGGTGGATCTCACCTATGGATGATCACAGCACAGAACCCTGAATGGAACATTGTTACTTAAAAGTTAAGATTGTCCAAGCAGGAACTTCATTGTAATAAGTTTTCATTCATGCTTAAACCCTGTGACTCTAATGGATGCATTTTTCTCTAGATACCAATCTTTGCTACTTTGCTGTTTTCTTTACTGTGACTCCAACTTATCGCTGTTTTTATTTCCCACTTTGTTCTCAAGATCGCTCAGATGCTCTCCTGAGCCCAAAGCCTATCTTATTTTTCTCATTGGTGACATGGCGCTCAGTGAAATGAGAAAGTTCACACATAGAAACTCATAAACACAGAGAAAGTGCCGTAAAGAAGTGCTATGCCTTTCTAAACACACGCTGGTGTTTGTGAAAGAAAGATCGTGTGAAGGTTTATAGTTCTCTCCTATCACCACTTTCTTGCCAATTAGAACGGTTTCTTTCGTCACACTTTGGAAATGTCTCGTCTTGATTAATAAATCATTGGCTTGACTTTTCATCTTATTTAAATAAAAATAAAAAACACAATGCAACACTGATCACACTACTATATGAGTTAAATACAATTTTTCGTAGTGTGTGTATTTGTTTTGCATGTGTGTGCATACTGGCCTTTTGATGACTCCAAATCCAAAGAACATCCACTGACTTACAGCTGTCATTATGCAAATGTCTCTCAGGCAGCATAATCCTCTATCTGGCGCCCCGCTTTTTTTTTCTTTTTTTAAATTAGTCTATTTATGTTTCGCGACATCTGTCCCATCCCTTCCTTTTCCTCCGCTCTGCTTTGGTTAAATGATCCAAAGCCACCAGGCATTTTTTTAATAGGGGAGTGTAAAATAAGAGGTGGTATCAATTTGCCTATACTGGCAAGTTATGGGGTCGGGGGGGAATTCCTCCAATTTTTAGGGATGAGAATCTAACAACACTTTTCAAAAAGGTCACAGGTTACAAAAGTTCCTTTTGGCTGTTGATGTATGATGTATGTGTGCAGAAAGTAATCAAGGAGGTGGTCTAAAAATGCATTTCTAAAAATGTAATGTTACATTTATTTATTTTTGATTTTTAAGTCTGAATCCGATTTGCAATTGAATTTAATAAGAATCACGATTTGAATGTGAGTAAAAAATGTTAAACACTAAAGTATTAGAAACAAATCTGAAAATGATGAGAATAAAGCTGCAATATCATGAGGAAAATAATTTGGGGATTTTTTTATTTTGTATTTTTTCCCCTGCCGTAGTTATTTAAAAGTGGCTTAAAATTGCATTTCTTTCCCTTGTAATTCTATGAAATCAGCTACATGATATATAGTACTTTATTGATTCCTTCAAGAGAGTATTAAGGCAATGTTAAAGGGGAACATTATCACAATTTCAGAAGGGTTAAAACCAATTAAAATCAGTTCCCAGTCGCTTATTTTATTTTTCTAAGTTTTTTTCAAAATGTTACCCATCATTGAATATCCTGAAAAAAGGTTTAAAGTGCCTGATTTTCGCTATCTGTAAATACACCATCCATTTTCCTGAGACATCACATAGTGATGCCAATACAAACAAACATGGCGGATAGCACAGCAAGATATAGCGACATTAGCTCGGATTCAGATTCGGATTTCAGCATCTTAAGTGATTCAACAGATTACGCATGTATCGAAACGGATGGTTGGAGTGTGGACGCAGATTGCGAAAACAAAATTGAAATAGAAACTGAAGCTATTGAGCGAAAAGCTATTGAAGCTATTCGGCGATCGCCTTCCAACCAACAATTGCATCTTTTGACCGGACCACTGGAGCAACTTAAATCCGTCGATTGGTAAGTGTTTGTTTGGCATTAGATGTGGGTGGAGGGAAAGGCTGGATGCAAATATAGCTACAAATGTACATACAGCTAGCCTAAATAGCATGATAGCATCGATAAGCTGGCAGTCATGCCGCGACCAAATATGTCTGATTAGCATGTAAGTCAATAACATCAACAAAACTCACCTTTGTGATTTTGTTGACTTTATTGTTGGAAATGCATCTGCTTTGAGTGTCGCAGCATATCCACACATCTCTGTGCCATGTCTGTCGTAGCATCGCCGGTAAAATGTGCAGACCAAACGAGGGACTTTCGCATCTTTTGACACTGGTGCAACTTAAATCTGTCGATTGGTATGTGTTTGTTTGGCATTAAATGTGGGTGAAGGGAAAGGTTGGATGCAAATATAGCTACAAATGCGGCATAACGATGCAATATGTACATACAGTTAGCCTAAATAGCATGTTAACATCGATTACCATGCCGTGCTAATCGATTCACACTCCACGTAAATCAACTTGAATCCGTCCCTAATCGTGTTGTTACACCCTCTGACAACACACCGACGAGGCATAATGTCTCCAAGGTACGGAAAACAGTCGAAAAAACGGAAAATAACAGATCTAATTTGACTTGTGTGTGTAATGTGTTTGAGAAAATGGTGGATTGCTTCCCATTGTGACGTCACGGGTGAAAGGTCATCGCTCCGACTGCGAACAATTGAAAGGCGTTTAGATCGCCAAATTCACCCTTTTAGAGTTCGGAAATCGGTTAAAAAAATATATGGTCTTTTTTCCGCAACATCAGGGTATATATTGATGCTTACATAGGTCTGGTGATAATGTTCCCCTTTAAAAATAAAAACCAGAGTAGCACCAGGCCCTTTCTTCCAATGGTAAAGAACATTTCCGGAAAGTTAAATCCATATCCGTCCATAACATTTTTAGCTATGTTGCAAACTGAAAGATAGACACACCAAACCAAATACATAATAATTTAATTGAAGGATGAATTGCATTGCCATATTCCAGCGTGTTTTTGTTGTTGTTGTTGCTTTCCAAACAGGCTGCAAGAGGGTTTACTCTTTGCATCTCTCTTGGCACTTTGGCACATTTGTTCTTTCGCGGAATTAAATCAACAAAGTAAAACCGTTTGTAACTGTGGGTGGAGGCAGGGCCACTAGCATACGCACACAGAGGTTCAGCATTCAGTACATTTAAAGCAACGTAGTAAAAATTATCCAGATCCCCTCCATATACTATGCATGTGCTATTTAACCATTTTTGACATTTCTTGAAAGTCCTATCCAAATACACCTATAACTTTTTGAGCTGTGTT